>NW_019396004.1:2221684-2410066 GCF_000612105.2 Orussus abietinus
GAAGATCCACCGGGTCCGAAGTGAGCCAACGAGAATCTCGATTTCAGGAATAGGGACAACCCCGCTGCACGACGAATCCAAAAATCCTGACCAGGTTGACACCTACGTGCATTGTGATAATTGACGACTCCATTGAGGATTCCCTTAAGAATCGGTAGCTCGTCTCCCATGACTTCGGGCAGGAGCGAGAATCCCCCCTCGAGTCGTAGTGTGTCTCAAAGTCCCGATATACACCTAGGCACCGAATGGGTCTCAGTCTCGCAGGTGTCTCGGGGACTCCGGGAAGATCGACCGAGGATGCCCTCGCGAGGTGCCCCTAGAGAGGGCGGTCGCGCCACGTGGGGTCGGGCAACCACTACCGGTCACTGTTAGCCGGTACCGGCTCGGCTGGCTCGGAGCTAGTGCGCGCGAGCCACTCCGCGGTGGCGCGTGCGCACTGGCGCGCGCCCCCCGACAACACGCCGACAGATGACGGACAAGAGAGCGCGTTCGCGACTGCCCTCGGTTAGGAACGACGGGAGGGAGCAGCGTGCGGACGCGAGACAGCATCACCGCCGACTGAGTGACGTTCCGCGAGTCGCGTTCAACAGCCCCTTCCCACCTCCAGCGGCGCCTCCTGCCCCCGGACCCCGGCCCCCGGGCCCCCTCTCCACGCGCCGCGCCGTCAACGATCCCCTCCACCGGCGAGCGTTCGTGGCCTTTGCCGGAGCCTTTGGCCTTGAACTTGGTTTCAGCGCCGGCCGCGCCGAGGCGTACGCCGACGACCCATATAGGCGCCCCCCACCCCCCCGACGCCCCCTCCGCCGCGCGCTATACGCGTCCACCTTCTCTAGACCCGCGCCGCGCGGGAGCGCCCTCCTCGCTGCTCCGCGTCTAAATCAAATCTCTCGCGACGTAGTCGTACGGTGAATTTATCCCGAGACTCCCTTTTAACCTCCTTGGCAATTTCTCATTTCCCCGTACTCTGGAATCTGTTTCCTGTAATTCATTCTCTTTTTTATATTTTTTATATATATATTTTTTTTTATGGGGAAGAGGATACGCGATACGAAGATTCATTTTCTGGTAGAAGTTTCCTTAGTCATCCGGCGAGCGCTCGACGCGTCGCGCGCCGCGTCCGGGCAGCGACTGTAGCGCTCGGGGCGCCGCGCCTCGTCTTACCCCCCCGAACGTGCGCGCGGCCAGGTGCGCGCGGCGGCGGGAACGGGGAGGCAGGAGTGGGGGAAGCGCGAGGTTCGCGAGGTCTCCGCGGAGAGCGGAGCGCCACTGGCCGGCGCGACGGCGCGCTGACCAGCGCGTGGGGCAGCGCGGCCCGCGGCGGGGAAGCGGCAGCGCGCCGCGCTGGTGGGGGGCGACGTGCCCCCGCGTGGGGGGACCCGCGGAGCGCGCTGAACCGGAGCGATCGAGCGCCGCGACTCCGCGCGGTGAGGGAAACGAGGCGCTGGCGGGGCGCTCCGGGACGCGAAGTGGGGAGGACGTAGCGGCGCGTAGCGGTACTCGCTCTACGGAGGGAGCCACTCGCGGGTTGAGCAACGGCCGACTATTGACCCCGGCCGCGGCCTCGCGATATCGGAAGGGCTCCGCTCGCTCTCTACGCGTTCCCTCTCCCTCTCGCCCCTCTTCCGAAAATGTACTCTCAACCGATATCCACCGTGAAATCGAACCTCAAAATATACCTCCCAAATTCGAACCACCCTCGACGATCGACTGATAGTTTATCTGGAATTTAATAAATCCAAACCCCCTGTTATCGACCTAATTAAAGTCGAATTCCGGGACTCTGTCTGACTGGGGGACGTTCGCTGAAATTCTCATCGGTGAGGGGAGCTCTAGGGTGATAAGATTATATTTGGGGTGCATCGGGTTGGACCTATATCGACCGTCGCTATTTCCCGCGGCCCCACCAGCAGGGACTTCCACCTCGAGGACGAGGTTGGCCCGTGGGGGTTCGCGCGGTCGTCGACCCAGGGAGGCGGTGGGTGTCGGGGGCGGCCCGGCCGGGGTTGAGCCGCAACCCGAGGGTCCTGGCGTCCGGCTCGGGGTGCAACGAACGCGTTACCCGCCGATCGGGGGGGAGGGATAATCGAGCGCTACTTTCTCGAACGTCGAGAGCTCGAGCACTTTCGCCGTGGTTGCGCCATGGTACTCGCGCTCGCGAGCGCTGGGCGCAGTGGCGGCCCGCGAGTCGGTGCGCTACGCCCGAGTTGCGTAAATGGTCATTGCCCCGACAACCCAAATTGGCGCGGGTTTTCCCATCGCCCTGGGCCCCAGGATCAGGTCCACCCCGAGCCGCGATTTCCCCCAGCCGATCAGGACCCCGGTACCCCCACAATGGACCTCAACATTGCCTACGAAAAATGAGAAACGTCGCCAAACGAAATTCAAGATGGCGTAGGAGGAAAACCGAACCCGTGATTCATCCCCAGGGGTCATCGACTTCCTCACGTTCCCGAGGATCTTCGAAAACGGCGAGCGGTATCGTTAAGGTATCCGAGGGACCACATCGCCCAGGGTAGGGCTTCGTCCGCTGGGCGAGGAGGTCCCTTCCTAGGCACCAGGACTTAGTCTAGGGAACCTCGAAATATCTCATTACTCACCGTCGCGACTCATTCCAACGGCGATGCACTTCTTGAGCCGGCAGTACTGGCAGCGGTTTCGATTGATGCGCAGAATGCTGCACTGCTGGTTCTTGGTGCAGGGCCTGTACTGGATCTTCTGCTGGATGCTCCTCCGGAAGAAGCCCTGCGAATCACCGGCGAAACCCTCGTCAGTCTGACCTTCGCTGTCCGAGGACGAGCCCGAGGGGCAGTCATTCCCCGATCTCGGGGTGGCTAGGTCACATTCGCACAGGCACCCCATTAAAAAGGACCGGACCGAATGGTGGATGATCCGGTAGGCAGCGCGACCTGGGTCAACGTCACCCTTGGCGTAGCGCGGAAACAATCCCGCCGTTATCACCTCCCAAAAAACCTCAGTCCTCCCCTATACCCCGTCCTATCACCAGGTTACGAGTTCGCGATAAAAACGAAGAAAAGGTAACCAGGTGGCGGGCTCCAGGCCAGGTGCGCGGGGGGTCCTCTCGCGCGAGGGGCGGCCGATCTCTCGTAATCCCTAGCGCGCGTACTCGGTGGCACTCGGCGTCGCGGCGTCCCTCTCTATCGAGCGCAGCGCGCGGCGAGCCACTCGGATAAACGGGAGTCGGCGAGTGCGACCGTTTGTAACGGAGCGTGGATGTGGACTGGCTCTCTCTAGGACGGAGAGCATAGGAGCCTCGGCACGTTGCCTTTGGTGGCCCGCGAGGTGGGGGGCCTTCTGACCCAATTCCCGGACGTTCACCCGCAGTTCACCGCGTGAAAGTGAGAGTCCCCGGTGTGTCTTGCCCCCCGCCCCACCCCCCGGCCTCCCCTCTCTCCTGTCGCCGTCTCCGTCCCTCCGGTCGCGTCCCGATCGGCGGGTCTCCCTCTAACCCGCGGCGCGAACCCTGGTATGTCTCTCCCTCTAGAGACCGTAAGCGCGAGCGCTCTACTAACGGGTTCCTTCCCCTCCCCCTGGACCCGCCGAACGGCGCCCCCCCCGCCAGGGTATCGCGCCCCAACCACCCACTCCGGACCACCCCTCCACCCCCCAGGAAAGAGCGCGCGGGAGAGAAGCCACGAATACCCAAATAACCGAATAACCGCCCCCTCCTCCCCCCCATCCTCCCCCTTCCGCCAATTTTTTCCGATCCTCGAGATACCCTGCGATCCGGGGCTTATCTCCCCCAGGGATCGTTCCTCCGTCGCTATTTCAAGGATGTCCCTCCTCCCCCCTATTCCCCCCCCCCCAAATTGTGAATCGACACTCTCGAGTCGGGAAGACCGAGCGAGGTCCCTCCGGGACCTCCGGATCGAGCTCATCCCGGGATTCGGTCGCTTCTATTTCGGAGGGAGGTATCCCTCCTGGTATCCCCCCCCCCCAGGGGGGAGAGGGGGAGGTTACGGGCGGGTGGTTAACGCGCGACGTACTCTGCGCGCGTGCGCTCCGCTTCTATCGGTCAACGACCTCGGTAGCGACAGGGCGATCGGGGATACTGGGGGGTTGAGAGGGGCGGGGAGGGATGGGGGGGTTACGTAACCGCGAGGAACCGCGGGAGTAGTCGGGAGGGTGGCTGGGAGGGGGAGGCCCGCAAGACACGTACGTAAGTACGTACGAGCTCACGTATAGCGGTAAGCGAGGCCCGTGACGTCACGCACGCGACCTCGCCTACCTCAACACTCGGTCCGAGGTCCGTGCAGCGAGAGCGAGGTACCGTTGCATCCGAGGCAACGCGCATGCGCCGGCGACCCGATAGCGCCGCGGCGCCCTGGGATAGGTCGGTCCTATCTCGGGGACCGTGCCGGACTGGGACAGGGCGGGATGCCGATCTCGATGCCGACGACGAGGATGATGACGGTGCCGATGGCGATGAGGATGCTGGGGATATCGAGGATATCGGTGATATCGATGAGATCTATGAGAGGGGTTAAATGCGTGGTTTTGGGGTGGGACTACCGGTGTTTGAGGTTAGAACGTGTGGGGGCATCTTCGGGAGTTGTTAGTATCAGGGATCAAGAGATTCGGTCACGGAGGTTTTGGGGTCGGAGGGTGAGGGCCCGACGGGGAGGAGGATCCGGGGCGACTCGGGGAAACGGCGGTCTAGGGGGAACGAGGCTCCCAACCCCGGGTGAACCCCTTACGGACCGCCGGGGCGACGGGGCTGGGGATGCGGAGCGGTGCATCGATCTCGCGGAGCGTGCATTCCGCAAGCGGGTCAGGGGGCGACCACCTTCGCGGGCTGGAGCGGCGGCTCGAGTCGGCGACCTGCGCGCGTCGCGCCGGTGGAATCTCCTCCCGGTCAAGTGGTCCCGGGGTCTACCCCCGGGAGCCCCGGGAGAAGGACCGGAGCCGCTGGCCCGACCGCAACTTCCTCGGCGACACCGGATGCGCCGTCCGCGGGTCTCGACTTCCGTCGGTATATCGGGTCGACGTCCCTCGAGGTCTCTCCCGTTTCCCCTCTCGGGGGCCGAAAACGCATCCCCGAGGGAAACCTCCGCTAGAGACCGGCGCCCGTTCCGCGCCGCGGCTCCCCCGGCCGACCTCGGGGCCCGGTTTCGCGGACCCCTCTCCCCGAGGGGCCCCACCTGGGGTGACCTACCGCGGCTCTGTGCCGACAGGTACGCGCGGATTGCTCTCATTTTCCGCGATCTGGACTACTTCCGCCCGCGAGGAAATCCCACCTGAGATTCTGACCGTCCTGCCCTAACCTCTCCGCGCCCGACCGAGCCGGCCCCACGTGACTTCGGGGGTCAACCTAACCCCACTTTTCCTAGGTCTAAGGTTCGCCTCCCTCCCGTCGATGCTTCTAGAGCGGTCTGGCCGTCCCGCCTCGCAACGGCCGTGACTGTACGAGATCGCGGCAAGAGTGCGGCCTGCGGGATGTACGCGACGTGGCCGCGAGGCCAACGACCGGAGCGCCGCGTGCGATTCCCTGAGAGCGCTCGAGAGCCGGCAGCGGGGTCGGGGGCCGGGGAGCCTCCGGCGGTGGGGGCGGGGGCGGGGGCCGCGAAACGGAGTAACGGTGACGTACGTAAGGCGCGCTCGCGCACGCGCGGCCAAACCGTAGCGGCAGTGCGCCGCTCGGGGGCATTAACCGCGCGCCAGCCCCGGCCCTGAAGAATTCGTTGCTCGTCCTGGGGTTCGATATCTGCGAGTTCCGTGCACCCGTGCACGTATGCACCCGGCGCGGATATTGGGTCGTGAACCTGGGGGCCTTATTTAACTAACACAGAAAAACCTACCCTAAAATGGGACCGTACATTTTTAGAGAAAAAATAGTTGAAAAAGGGACTGCGAGGTGACGAGCCGTCGAATATGAATTTCAGTCTTTTAGGGAAAATTGGTAGAAAAGAGCGCCCTAACCAAGATGGCGTCCGCATAGGCCGGGAAAAGACGTTCCCGGGTGGCGGGGTTTTGCATGAAATTGGATGCAGCGGAGATGAGGGGGGGACTCGCATAATCGAACGACCGGGTGAGGCCAAATTGCGACCTCTGGTACGCGAAGGGAACCGCCAGAAAGTGGGGTAATGCCGGGCATGCCCAGGTCGCGGCGTTATCTGGAAGCTTCGAGTGGATATGGCGCGGGCAACACCTACCGCAATAATAAGCGGCTAACCCGATTCCAAAGTAGATGCACCGCCGAGGTGGGGGGGTCAGTGACCCCGCGGGAGGACCGAAATACCCCGCGCAATCAAATGAAAACGAGATCACGACTCGTTACGACATCAAAAGTCGGCGCGCGGTGGGGAGGGCGCCGTGACGCAACCTGCCTCGGGGTCCTCGACCGAAGGGGTTAATGCACCCCCGGGGGTGACGCCTCCTACCCCGAGCTAACTCGGCCCGGGGTGGACCCTTCGAGGGTGGACTCGCCGGGCGCGATCTGGGTGTCCTAGGCGGCCGAAAGTCCCGCCATTTTGGATCCGACCGGTCTAAAAGTCGCCCTCGGGGGGTCGTCGACCTCTAAGGCGAAGAGACTCCTCGCGCGTTCCCGCACAAAGGAGGGACGCGAAGTGGGCCATCGGGCCGCGGGATTCGAGATCGCTCCTGGACCTCGAGGGATCTCGCGGCCGAGCCGATGGACTCGACATAGTTGCGGCCTACGAAGGTGGAGGCGTAACCGGTGGAGGAGCAGCGGAGTAACAACAGTAGTGCGACCGAGCGACCTAGTCTTAAAGATACCCAACACTCTTCCGCGTTCTCTTCCCTTTCCACAGTGGGTCCCCTCTTCCAGAGTGTGCCTTACGAGCTCCACCGCTAGCGGCTAGGTCACTCCCTGCCTCGTTTTACACCTCGAAGGGGGACGGGCCCCGTAAGTTACTGACCTAGTCAACGGACCGAGGCCCACCCGATTCCCAGGAATCCCCCGGAGCCCCTGGGACCGATCGCCCTGCCCTGATATATCTCCTTAACCCGTGAACCGGGAATTAGTCTCCGCTCCGAATTTCGGAGGAGTTGGGTGATATCCAGGATCTCGGCCGTCCGAACTAAGTCCAAAGGAAATTAGGTTCCCCTGGCAAGAAACGGCCCGGGTCCCCAGCTGGCGATCTACTTTTTTCCAGGCCCCAGCCTGGCCACAAAGGGCCCCACATTCCTCGGACGCGACAAAGGCTAGCTCCTAATGTCTCCGGTCAGGCTTTCCCTCCGGGAAATGGGCCTCGGTCCCTGGACCTGTTGCAAGGATGGTCCCTTTCTAATGCGTTTCCGCGCCGAGGGGGCCGGCCTCTTTTCTGGCGGTCGGAAAAGCTGATCGGAGGGCTGTCTTCTATCTCTCGGTCGGGAAAGCGAAAGCGGGCATCGGTCCCCAGGATACCCAACGGGGGGTCTGACTTTGAGAAAGTGGTACCTCTCGAAGATTCATTTCTGGGGAGAAATTCCCGATTTCTTCCCGCTCAGTTTATGGGCTTAACTTGTAAGTCTCCAGTGATAAGGTATCGATACGAGGGAGAGTCATGGAAGGCTCAAGACCCGTCTCGCCCGGTGGTCGAAGCCGATCTGCGAGGAGACCGACTGCTGGTCGCTCTACCTGGGGAGTGCAGCCGAGTGGGGGAGCCGGGAGGGGGCACCGCTGAGGTGGGGGAAACTGCCACTGCCACTTCCTAAAGCAGCGCCTTCCCCTCCTTCACCTCCGTCGCTCGCGAAGACCACGAGGACGTTGACTCGACGGCCTTCAACTCTCGTAATTGCGAGTTCGGCAGAAATCGACGAGAGGCCGTCTGCTCGCTCGCGAACCCACCGGTGCCCATTGAAATCCACCGAAATCCACCGAAACCCACCGATGAGACCTTTCCTCCCTCCTAGGGCATAGTTTTCAAATAATGGAGCCGATCTCCTAGGGATGCATCTCGGAGAAATGGAAGATGGGCCCTTCTCCCGGGTACCTGGATATCCGCCCTCCCCGTGATGGGACCCCCAAGTCCCCGACCGTGATGGGCCCTTCCGACTTTGGGGTCCAGAGCTCGCCTCCTCTGGACCCTGCTACCTGTGCTGGACCGTCCTTTCTCGCCAGAGACCACGAGGGGAGGAGCGGGCATAAAGACGCGAACAGGAGGAGGAATTCGCCACATTTCCCGAGGCTTGCGCAACCCAAGGACCCCATTGTGACCGAGTGGACCAGACGTTACCGCACGTTTCCTGGGACCTAATCGCCGACCGGCAGGACCCGTCCCACTTGTCTTCCGTTTCTTGCCCATTATCCAACCCGCCGGTTGCCCTTCCACGACGCCAACCATGGTGGCGTAAAAGTGTAATCGGGCGCCCTTCTTGAGAATTTACGGACTTAAGGGTCTGCCCTCGTGGCTGACTTATGGGACTTATTTTTAACCCCCGCTTATTTAGGCGCCGCCACCGTAACGCGCGACATGGATGGCCCCTCTCGTCGTCGAAACGCGAGGCCGAAATCATCGAGCCCGGAAAACCTTGGCGGCCTACAGCCGCGAGCCATCACCGATTCCGACACCCGTGGTCCTCGAGCTAACGTCCAAGGCTGACTCGGGCTCGTCGATTTCCGGCTCGCGAAGGCCAATGGACCCTCGAGCGATGGACCTTCGAGGTGACGCGACCGAGACGAGCGCCATTCCGCGTCTCGACCTCGTCTCCGAGCGCTCTCAGACTGTCCGAGTCGAAATTTCCCACGAAACCACGGATTTCCGAAATCCCCCGTAAAACTACCCCCTAACCCTCGGAATCTGCGAAACTTCCCGTAATTTTAATCTCCGACTTTTCCCACCATACTTTTTATCGACTCCTCAATTCCGCTAATTCGTCTCGACTTTTAATGCAACCAGGGGATACCTTTCAATTGTTGGCCCGTAAGGAATTAATATACGAGGCAGGTGGTTTCTTTTAAAATATTAAAAATATTTATAATTTCCGGGAATTTTCACCGCGCTCTATATGGGCGATATTTGCAAAAATCATTGTACCACGCAAACCCACCCCGTGAGGTGAAGGGATGTGAATTCGAGGAGGGCCTAGGGTGCCTGTTTTGGTATACGAAATTGTTTTTCAATGTGACCCAGCCATAAATTGCATAGTTTGAAATAATCGAAACTTACCTTGCACCCTTCACACGAGTGGACGCCATAATGGAATCCGGACGCCTTGTCGCCGCATACTCGACACAACACCGTGGTCCCGTCGAATTCTGAAAACCACAGAAAAGACCCCGAGTTAAGATCCAGTAGTTGACTCAAAGACGGGGGGAAAATATCTGAGATTATTAAAAATTGGCAAAACAATCCCGGCAAGCCGAAACTTAGCGACTTCGGAATCGCGGTTGGGCACCCTCGAGGAAAGCCACAACTCGCGCCTCCACTCGAGACAGGGCATTTCCTTTCTTTCTCCTCTTTCTCCGCGAAGATTCCCCGACCGCGGCGTGTCGGTGCTTTCTCTCTCTCTCTTTCTCTCTCTCCACGTGGCGAGGAGCGCAGCGTTCGCGCCGGAGAAAGGAGGGAGAGAAAGAGGAACACTTTCTCCGAGGCTCCGCCGCCGAGTTACAGCATCGCCTCTCTGTTACAACTTTCCGCTTTCACTCGACTCTGTCACGCCGCGCGCGGCATCTTCTCCTCGAGGTTCCCCTCCCCCTTGCGGGGGATACCAAACCACCAAAACGAATACACGAGATAAAGTCGAGCAGCAAAATCACCCAGCGAAAGTTCAGCGTCGTCACCAAAAACGTCTCCACCTGGAGCTCCCAATACTCCAATCAAAGAGACTGGATTTCTCGAGATAATCTACATCTCCCTAATTTCACAGTACAACTTGGTGAAATAGGTAAAAAAAAATAGGTAAAAATAGGTAACATAGATAAAATCCGTGAAATCGACGAAAACGATGAAACTCATGAGATCTATGAAATTGATGGAATCGATGGCTCATGACCGAACCATCATTTTTCCTCTTTTTTACCCAGTATCGCCCGCAACTTGAAATATGCCGAAACCAACCTATATTGAGTTCGGGTTCGGGTCTCGCGGAGGAGACGGTGGAGTCCATGGTGGGCATGCTGGGGGCCGAATGGGGCAGCTGGGCAGGTCGATATCCACCGGGTACCCCGGTGGCCCTGCCTCCAGCAGGGGCCCTATTCGCGGGCCCAGAGGGCGGCGACTCCGGGAGGATGGTCGCCGGGCCCTGGCCGCTACTGTCGGGGGTCAGGATCATGTCTAACCCTGGTTTCCGTGAGAGATGACCGCTTCTCGCGCGATCCGGTCTACCGTCCACTGATCACCTGGCACCCCCGCACCGGGCAGTCGCATGTGCCCAAAAGCCGTCGGGATCGATCGATCGCGGTCTCACTGTCCACCCTGGTCGTCCGTCGGCACTCGCGAGGGGCCCGTCCGGTGCGCATGCGCGATTCAAAGTCGGGCCCGTGGCCCGGGTGCGCGTCCGCGGCGCGAGCGAAGGAGAGTGAAAGTGAGTCTTCGCTCGAGGGAGGTTCGCGTTGGTCTGACTCGGGTTTGGAGCCGGCGAGCGCGTTACCTGGCCTGGCGTGCAGCCCTTACCGCCGGTCGTCCGTGGTGGGGGCGCTCGGGAGGTGGCCCGCCGTCCGCCGACAATGTCTACGCCCTGGCTACTAGGTAGACGGCGCAGCGCGTAGTAGGCCCGGGCCCGCGGCCGCGGAGGGGCGAGTGGGGGGCGCGGGGCCCCGCCGGGCCCCGCAGGGTTCATCGTATTTTCAATGCTGGAGGTCACTGGCAACCGAGCGCCGGCGACGCGCCGATCCGGCCGTCCGGCCAATCGCGGCCGCGCTCGCCCAGGCGAGGCGACCTCTCATTGGCTCCCCGACCGCCCCACCGAGCGGACCTCTCCTTCCTCCGTCCGAGGAAGTTCATCGGCCGAAACCTTGACTGAATTACCCCGGAGCGGCGGCCAAGGCCAGCGCCGCGCGCTCGCCTCCTCTCCGTCCCTCGACCTTATCCGCGCGGCGCGCGCTCTCTCGCTCTCCTTTTCTCTCTCCCGCGAGCTCGACGACGAGCCAAGGACCTCTCGCTCCCTCCGAGGCGGAGGTACCTCCCAGCGGAGAGAGATAGCGCCCTCTCGCTCGAGCCTGCCTCTTCCGATACCTCGATCGAGGCTACGGCTCCTTTTCTTTCCCTTTTCTCCGTCCCTCTCTCTCGTGCGAAATTGCACCGCTGCCCGCTCCTCGCTTCTCAAGGCGCCTTTGGAGGGGAAATAGCGTTTTCGAGGGTGCCCGCGATGTCCCGGGACCTTGTTTTTTTTTCCTTTTTTTTCAACTTTTCTTTCATGCTTTTGGAAATTCGACGAAAGTTCCGAAGACCATCGCCGGGGAGATCCAGAGCACCGGTCGATGGGGCTCCTTTCACTCGCACGCCGGCCGTCCTGACGACGGCGCCGGCGCCTCCGCGCTCCGGCGGATTTTTCCGCCGCACCGCGTGCGGAGCACTCGGACGTGATTAATGGCGAGCGAGCCGCTACGATTTTTCTTCCGACTTTCTGTATTTATGTTTCACTTTTTGGGGGATTCTTGAAGTGCAGGGGATGTTGCTTCGGGGGTGATTGGGTTTATTTTGGGGGGTTGCGGCGCCATTTTTGGTAATATTAGTCCTATGGTCCCTAGATTTTCAAAATGGAAGATTCGGCGATTTCTTCCCGTGGTCGTTCCCCAGGTGAGCCGTGGGAGAGGGCGGGAGAGAATGGCGAATAGCTTCGAAGGGCAGGTTCGACGACCTCGAGATAAAGAGAAAGAGTGAGGGCACCACCGGTGAACTGCGCGTAGGTCGTTAATTTTCAGTCGCCCTGTTTGCACCTGCCTGCAGCTGCCCGCAACGCTGATACGAGCACCTCACCGGTGGAACGTTGGTAGGCCAGCAGGTGCGACGACTCCACCGGGGTCGACGTGGGGGTGCGAGGCATTCGGTGGGGAAAAAGCGAGCTGCGGCGAAATTTCCAAAAATTGGGACCGACCCTCGCGCAGGCCGAATTTTCGAGCCCTTTCCCGGTCGGATTGCCGGAAGCGATCGGTCCCCTTCGATAGGAACGCGTCCTT
This sequence comes from Orussus abietinus, assembly GCF_000612105.2. Classification (NCBI taxonomy): domain Eukaryota; kingdom Metazoa; phylum Arthropoda; class Insecta; order Hymenoptera; family Orussidae; genus Orussus; species Orussus abietinus. The sequence goes on from NW_019396004.1 coordinate 2,233,764, forward strand.
TCCCACGGGAAGTCCGGGGCAGGATAAACACTCGAAAGGGTGGAACTCGATATTTTTCGGAAAAATCGAAGGACCGCGCCTGCTGGCGCTACCTGCCGGCCAACCCTTAAGGCACGGGGCAACCCTTTCCGGGCCCATGAGGCCCAATATGGCCCTGGTACCGAGTCATTTTTTTATTGCCCTCCTAGGTGCTCCCTTTATTGCCCCATAAAGGCATAAACTCCATAAACGTTCGGAACTTTCTCTCTCGGAGGAGCTCCCCTCCCGAAAGCGTCTTCAGGGTCGGCCCGAGGCGCCCGAGGTCGCAGCCAATTATCGACGCAATAATTCATCCTAATGAATTTAGGGCGACCTCCGGGTGGGGCTCGATCGCCGATCCGAATCCTCGAGGACGCCACCAGAAGAGATCTCCCGAGGGCTGCCCAACTGGTCGCGTTTCCGGTCCCAGGGTCCATGGGTTCCTCCGGGCCTTTCGGGCCCATCGTTGCCGTCCGGGTCCCGATGGCAATGCTCTTCCAGCGAATCGTCCGGATCACTTGTCGAGTCGCTTTTGGGAACAAAGCGGTCATTGTTTGCGGGAGCTGGAATGGCGGAGACCTTGGTACCGCTGGATCAGGGTTCAGCGACCCGGTGATTCGGGTCCTCGTGGTGTCCATCGAGTCGCACCGATTGGTCGACCCGGGCCCAAGAAGAGCGTCTCATGGGCCGATGGCGACGACCATCGTCCGAGGGAGCGGGAAGAGGCCCCAGCGCTTCCGCAGCAGGCGCTATGGCTAGCTATGGGCATAACGGTGCGCCAGGCACGTCACGCACTTGCGTGTGTGATGTCACTGAACCTGCACCAGCCGAGAGGAGAGGGAGCGAGAGGAACGGAGGAAAGGAGAGAGACGGAGAGCACGTATGCGTCGAATGGTGCGAAACCGTTTCGCTAAGTCGTGACGACACCGTGGTCGATGAGGCATCTGGGGTCCCGAGGGTGTAGCGTGACCCGCCGTCGTTCCGCTTTCTTCCAGATTTGTCCAGCCCTTTACATTTTCCACTGTCTCGATGTGACGCGAAATTGAACGGATACAAGGTAATCCGGAAAAGACACGGCGAAGACGCCGCGGATCTAGGAAACCGGCGGAGGTTGGAGGTGCAGGTGGGACCACGCTCCATTTCGGAGCTCAGACTTGACTCAGAGTCGAGAAGCGTACATACACCCTCGACCTCTCATGGTTATTAATGCGTCTGAACGCCAGAGAGGAGATATGATCGGGGGCACGCGTTACATAAAGGAATTACGGAGCGCCCGGTCCGGAGGATGCAGGGCGCATCGTAAACGACGCGTCCAGGTGCACGGCTCCCCGACCCCCTCTTCTGTTCTGTCCCGACATCACCTTGTCGTCGGTCTCGTGTGGGTGATTTCGAATGACTCGACCGAACGGAAAGGCCCTTCCCAGGAGGGGCCCCTCGGAACCGAGCATTTCGAGGCGCGCGTAAAGAAAAAAAAAAAAAGTGCCAGAGTCCGGTCGGTAATAAGCGTCAGTTTGTATAGGGAGCTGGGAAGCGATCCGAGTCGGTTCAACGAAGTGTGTTTACGATCCTGGGGCGCAGGAAAAACGGAAAAAGTAATTTCCCTGGCGCCAGGTTGGGCGGGGAGCCGGAAAGGGGGTCACCGGGCTGGTGACTTCGATGCCCTGCATCTGCACAGGCGAGATCGCCACGGTCTCGGGACGCGCCTGGCTATGTTCCATCTGACTATGGGGAATCTATTTGAAGAGAAGTGACTCGGAGAAATCCGGGAAATTTCGATAACCTGAACTGTCTTTCCGTAAAGCCTCTGGCGAGGTTGTATCGCCGGCTCGCGAGGCCTCGGGAGGAAAGAAAAATGGTAAGAGTAATTTCTCCCGACCTCGCTCCAGCGAAGGGGGTCGCCGGGCACGGAGACATCGACGGCGGGCAGCTGCACAGGCGAGATCGCGGCTCGTCCCGACGCCCGGTGGACGTAGAGCGGAGAGGTACAGTTGCATTGCCGGTTTCTCGGCGGGTTTCGCGATGGCGGAGGTAGGGGGGGCCGAAAGAACTGGCCCGACGAGGATGGAGGTGGCCGCGGAGAAGAGGAACACGTACCACTAGCCGGCGGCCCCGGGATGCCCTGCTCCGCATTGCCACTTGCGAGATGCGAGTCGATTACGGCAACCCGTTCCCCGCGGCCTCCTCCGCTGCTGGCAGATCCCCTGCTGCAGCGAGGAGGCCCGTGCTCGCTTGACTGGCTGATAAGCGAGTGCTCGAGTATTCTGGGACCGACCGGTCGCCCGGCGACCGCTTTTTTCTCTCTCGATTAATTGCCCCGGGGTGTCGGCCGATTCCTTCTAACGAACGACCGGTGGAGGTCGCGGGGTTGCGGTCCCTCCGCAAGGCCCGACATTTTGGGCCCGATTTTTTGAGCCCTCGAGACCTCGTCCAAGGCAGAATGAAATTACCACACGGGGGAACCTATTCTCGGAAGGCGGCCATTGCAGTTATGTCATGTACCCGTAGCGGCAATGGATAATTGCGCGACGATTGTCCAAACCTGCTGGTTCCGACGGTTTGCGGGTTTGCTGTCCGCACCCTGGGCGTGGCTGCGGAGGTCCGGCAGGATTGCCGGAAGGGAAAGCACCGCCGTCCCAGGGAGGGGCACCGAAAATTCCCCTCGGAGCGGAAATTTCACGGGGCCTCACGGAAATCGAATCCCTGAGGAGGAAAGGTCTCCGGCCGCCATTAGATGCGTCTCCACGGGAGCCACGGGAGGTCCCGTCCATCATTGTCCAGGGGGGGGCGAGTTGTCAAAGTCGCCTACCGCGAATCATCGCGGTACGGTTAGCTTTCGGAAGGTACTTAGCCATTCCAACCTAAGTACCTTGGCCCTATCAAGAATCCCCCTAATCCAGCCTAATCAATTTCGGGACTTGGCCCAAGACCAAATCGACCATTGTTCAAGTATTCCAGTGAGACTTGAATTCTTCCCCTGCAGCGGATATTCGGTTCCTTAACAGAACCGATATCGCGTTTCAGCATACTAAGCTAAATTCATGCTCGGGTTTGACCATTGGCATTAATAGCCGGAGAGGAAATTTCCTCAAGTCGAGGGAGAGGAGGGTAAGGGGGGTCGCCGGGAGAGAGACGGAAGGAGAGAAGGATGGCACTCCAGGAATAGCGACGCAACAAAGAGGGGACGAGGAAAGGGGTGAGAGAGGACCCCGGAGTTCCGCGAATGTTACGGGACCACATAGCGACGTGGGAGTGCAACAACTGCACTGCAAGATGGCGCTGCACACGCAGGCGTGCACCAGTGAGGGAACCCGCGAACTGGGAGTACGCCGACCCCTACCGCCGGCAAAACGGTCACTGACCTCTCCCCTGCTATGCAACGAGACCGATGCGATGACCATTGCATCGGCGGTGCATCACCGACCCGATGCAGAGCGCGTACCGTTCCGCGACTCCGTCCGGTGGCCGATCGCCGATGACACCCACGCCCGAGGTCGTTGTCACATATCGGCGCCGAGAAGGAGCGATCTAGTTCCCTCGTCATCGTCGATCCGCCGAGGAGTCGTTCGGTTCGATATGCAGACCTCCAGGAATCGAGCTTGACCCTGGTCAAGGATGGAACCCCATTATTCGATGCCAATGGTGAAGGGCCCGAGCGAAATAGCGATGGGGTCCCGGAAGCGCCCTTTGGGCCAGTGGGTCACCCCCTTCGAGGGAACTCCGGGTCTTCCTCGATATCGCGAGTCGCGATTCGATCGTATATATCATCCGGGATCATCTAGGATCCCCATAAGCGGCTTGACCATTCCTCGTCACCCGTGCCGAATGACCGCGTCGTAAACGAGTTGCCCGCAAAGCCAGTGTTCTCGGTGGTTTACGATCGGTCAGCGGGACAAAGGCTCGGATAGACGCCCACTAGGTGAATGCACTTCGGTGAAGAGCACTTGCAGGGACTTATCCCACCTGGGGACGGTGACTTTCGGAGGACGAGGCGATGCCAATGCTCGAGTGACGGCACCGAGGCTCGGCAGGACTCGCCGGCCTTCGCCGTGGCGCCTCCTTCTGGTCTGAGAACCTCCAGCTCGGCTTCGTTGACACGACCCGGTTAGCCGGCATTGTCCATAATCGTATTAGCGAGGATAATTGCCCGAGCGCTCGGCCCGCAAAAGGAGGTTATCGTTCCTTCGCCTCTGTGGCAAAGGCGCCGCCATGTTGGTCCCCCTAGAAGAGGGCACGCGTTGACCTCGACTTCCGAAGGCCGCCTCTCTTCCGGATGACGACGGGTCTCGAAACGTGGATCCTGACATAATGAACCTGGTCCGACCTTAAAAAAACATGCCGGACCAATTAATCCGTACAAGAAAAAAAACAACAAGGCCAACGCATAAAAAACCAAAAAGTAAAATCGATCGCATATTTAGGTGGGAAAATTTGGAAAATTCTACCACTGAGTTTAGTCACATTGGCCTGTGAAGGACATTTTTAATTTGGACTCGCTACGTGCATCGCCCTATATCGGTGTGTAACCTCTTTGCATGGAAATGCGGTGGTATGCGCGGCAACGCGGTGACACGGCTCTTCACCTCCCGTAGGGATCGCCGATCCTGCGCAAAAACGGGGAACAGAGAGAGAGGAAGGAATCCTCCAGTTAGGTGGACTTTCGGACTTTTCACTTCCCTCTGCACACATAAGAAGGTTCGAGACGCTGCTTTGCCGCGAGCTTTACGGCCGAGAGAGAGGGACAGAGGGGGCTCGGGCAAGGAGGGACCGAGAGGCCCGACTCGGCGACTTGGAAGGTGCACCAGGAGCGAGGGGGGCGACGCATCCTCGGGGCCGTCCTAACGGTAGGGCGGGTCACTGCACGCGGCAAACCGATGCAACTCTTTGCGGAGCTGCATCGTTGCATCGCGCCAGGCCGAAGACTCGTCGCCATCGTGGGACCTCGGTGCAATGCCCTACCTAGGTGTAACGCTCCTGGGTGCCCTTTAACCAGCTCGGCCGGGGTTTAGCGCACTCCGTCGCAGGATGCGGCCTTCTCCCTCCGGGGAGGTCCTTGCCGACTCCGCATTCTTCCGCGAGGCCTCGAGCCCGGGATCGGGCTTTGAGAACGCCCCTCGATGCCGCCGATTTGCGCGAAAGCCCTGGGAAGGACGCGACTCCTCCGCCTTATCCTCTCTCCTATTCCGGAGATGACATTGGCGGCCATCTTGGAACTCCGAATTTTTACCCCCGGCGCTATCGTTGATCCCCGTCCCCGGGGATCGCTTCCTGGACGCCCCTGTTGGCGTGCGGAATGCACAGGAACGAAGGAGGAAACCAGGGAGATGTATAACGTGGGAAACGGGGAAAGATGCCTGAAAATTCTCTGCCAATCGCCGTCCCATGTGACGCACCGGCTTGTAACGGTAGTCCTTGGCGAAGACGACCAGCCCGAGCGGCCTCGAGGATCTTCTAGAAGGATTCTAGAAGGAGCGAGTTCAGTATCTACCCGGTATACCAAACTTTAAGAGGTTTAGAAAATGGCGACGTCGCGACCAGCGCCGAGACTCGGGATCGCCAGGACGCGCCCGGTATAATGGTCCTTTCTGCTTTCAGCGTTTGAGCAGGTTCTCGACCTCTTCCGCGATCCAGGCTGCTATCATGCAAATGGGAATTTTAGGGTCGCCCGAAGACGCGGCGGTGTCGTCGAACCCGGGGGATTTCCTCCTCGGGCCGTCGATAGACAAAATAACAAGTCCATTTCGAGGTGGTTGCTCCTCGCCCCCAATGACGCACGGCCCCGGCCACGAGGGCATCATCGCTCCCGAAGAGTTAACTGTAAAATCGGCCATGACGCCCACGTAATGGTCACCTCGGCGTAGATCACGGAAAACGCGAAGAGGACCCGGAAGAAGGATTCCCGTCGATCCTGCGGATCCGATTGATGGGAAGTCCAGGGTTCCTTGCCGATAGGACGACTCGTCCGTCCCGATATGGGACTCCTGGCGCCGTGCAGGACTCGGCGCCTTCTCCTGGACGCCGAGATCCTTCGGCCAGGACCTGCTCCTAGGATCTAACTGTACTTTTATGTCCCTATCCTCGCCTCGATCCCGCGTGCGTAAGCACGCGTGTGTGTCGGTTTATGCGCGCAGGAGCATGAATGACATAACGACGCGGACGCGTTGCGTCGCGGGCGTCGACCCTCGGCCGTGGCGTCGCGACGGCGACTGCTGATTCTAGTTCTGCCGAGGAAATCATCCCGAGTTCCAACTAGGAGGACCTTGGTCCTGCAAAAGGTGCGGGATCGACACTAAGACTAAAGCCAACCTCGCAAGATCAACTTTTCGAGTCCAAAATTCCAGGACCGAAATTATACAAAATTATACAACCAAAAGTCTCGAAACCAAAGCTCCGGGATTAAAGTTTCTAAAGCAAATCTCCAAGACGAGGAGGAATTTTTTTCCCCGTTCGCACCTGACGAAATGGTCGCAACAACAGCCGGTGTTTTGCGGACGCTCGCGGAAGGTGCGCAAACAGCGCCGACCGGCGTATATCTTTTTTGACCGAGATTCGTGGGGCCAGAGTCGTTGACCGAGCCGATCCGTCACGACACGGAGGAGGTGGCGTCGAGGGCTTCCGGAGCGCCGGCCAAGGACTCGGCAGGAGTCATTGACCAATCGCGCGAAACAATGGTGAACCACGGTCAGATCGCCCCCCCGGGGAGGGGGAGCAGGGGCCCTGGAATTCTTAATTCGAAAATTCCTCCGGGCCAGATACGGTCCCCGGAGTCTTTGTCCCGGTAACGAGCGCTCGTGACTCGTCAAAGCGATTCCGCCGACTGACACGGATTCCGCGGCCGATCGGCGGAAGCTTCGAGACTTTCGGTGAAAAGAGCGAAAGGGGGAGGCCGGAACCGTTATCGTGGCCGGTCCGAAAATAAAGGAGCCGGCCCGGGGGCTTTTGGGTTTTCCGATTTCCCGAGATCGATTCGGCGAACGACCTCGGCGATGCGTCACCGCGGACTCCTCGGCTCGACGGCCGCGATCGGTTCCCCAGGGAGAGTCCGTCCTTTCTCTCCCCGGTCGACCCGGTGCTCCCTCTCGGACGATCGTCGAGGTTTCGGGTCATCGTTCGGTCCGCCTGCCGCGCGGAAGGGAGGGACGGAAGGACCGGAGAAACGGCGGGCGGGAGACGGAAGAAGGACGGGAACGGGCAAACGGTCTCTCGGCCGCGGCGAGATTAGCCAACCTGGAAGAGGGCCGATGCCAGTGAACTCGGTTGGCCGGTCACTAACCAGGTAACCCACACTAGCGTCTACGTCAACGTGCTATGCAGCGGCAACGGTTACGGCCGAGGAACGACCGGCGGACTTCTTCACCGTTGGCCGGGCCGAAGAGCTCTCGCGAGGGCCGAGTTATACGGTGCATCGCTCCGAGGAATTCTCTCTTTCTCTTTCTCCCGACCGGCTTCCGAGGCCTCTCGACGTTGATGGGGCCCACCTCGAGGACGACGATTTCGCGACCGCCGATCTGGCCCGAGCTCCGCCATCTTGGGCAAGCGTAGCAACTCTCCCGTTCTTGCTTCTCACACTTCCTTATCCCAGGATAATTGGAATGTCGTCCGGTTCTCTGGAGTGATATAAAGGGGTTTCCTACGAGAAGAGCTCCTTCGCGACTTTGGTAGACTCGAACCGGGACGCGGGAATTCCACCCGCGGCCATTTTGGATTCGCGGTGACCTCTTCCGGAACCAGGACCCGGTCTTCCCTGACCGTCGGTCCACTTTCCGGGCCAATGACCCCGTGACGCAGGGCATTGGTAAACAAATTGTCGCCGAGAAACATTCCAGGACACGCGGAGGACCCGCTATGCCACGCGGCCGCTCGTCGGGGGCGTCCGAGAGCGGCTCCGCGCGCTTCCAAGATGGCGGCACCAACGGGCCGCCGCTTCCCGTAGTTTCGTAACCGAAATTTATTAACGATGCCGGCCGCGAGAACCGTGTCGTCGGGTCGTCCCCGACTCTACGGCTCGTCAAAACATTTCGACGGGGGCCTTTGAATGCAAGGTGCGTCCTCCCGTCCGCACGTGGCCGTCCGCCGCTCCGGTGAACCCGGGGAAAGGAAGAAAGCATTTCCTCCAAGACTCCGTGACGCGGCCATTACGTCGGCCATGTAAATCGGAGGGAACAACCGAGTCACGAGGGCAAAAGCGACAAAAAGACCAGGGGAACGACCCATTCGCCGGGCGTTCTCCACGCATTCCTTCTGGAGAACGCCCCTCCGGCCGCCATTTTGGAGAACCGTCGACGCGCTCTTGCGGTGACGCGAATCCTTAAATATCGGAGGAATAATTAGATTCGGATCGGGAGATACTTTCTCGGGTGGCCGATGACGCTTGAAATCGAGCGTGGACGGCTTTCCACCGACTTATCGTCGTTTTCCCTCTTTCCCTCTCCAGTGTCTTTCCGGAGTCGCGAGAGCCTCTCCTCCGGGCAGGAGGCGTCGGGACGCGGCGGGAGGCGTCCAGAAGTTCACGGTTAAACGGCCAATAAAGCGCCCATGGCGGAGTTACGTTACTTGGTCGGAGGTGGAAAGGCAGAGAGGCCGGTTCCGACCGCGCGAGTACGCTCGAGCGTGCACTTGCACGCGCATGCGCGGGAGAGTGTGCGCGAGTCTTCAAGTTTGTTGCCCGGTGACCGAGTTCATCGCTCCCCGCCGCCGCGGCGCAAAATCGAGAACCTTCGAGGCGCCGATTCGACGCCGAAAAGTACTCGCTCTTTCGTCGGCGGAGGCGGCCATCTTGCGGAGGCGTCGCCGTCCGAGGAGAATCGAAGACCGGCGGAACGACCTCCGATTTTCTAGCGTCCTCGGCTTCGAGGGCCTCTTTTTACCCCCTGGATCCTCCGCCCCGCCGCGGAAAGACGAACGAGGATCCGCCAAGAATCCGCGGAAAGATGGTCGCCGATCGGCCGCCGAGCGTGAACCGGCCGGTTTTTGTCCCGCGGCCTTTCGCGTTTTTCCGCATCGGACCTTGGGGTCTGTCCGAAGAGGCGAAGAAATCGATCGGCCCACGAGCCGATCGCCGGACAACGACCGGCTTAAAAATGGCCAAGGCCGATCGATCTCGTCCCCTTTGATGCGGATCTCCCCTCCTGCCCGTTCCGACCCGACCTATCATCCGAGGAGAATTTCCCGAATTTCCTTGAGATCACCTCTCGTTTCGATTTATGATATACCTTCATCCTCGTCTTTATATTCATATTTATCTCAGAATCTCGAGTCGGGTGAAATTTCCTCCATGGAGAAATTGGTTCCTAGTTGGGCGATCGATTTCTCTCTATCAGGGCGACGCCACCTTGATCAGCCGTTTCGCTCGGCCTTATCACGGGTCCGCGTGGTCGGGCGTCGATCAAAGGATTCCTTGCCGATTTCTTGATGACTTGGAAGGTCTCCTGGGGCGCGGAGCTCTCACATCGCGGGAGGACAATGCTCGGGTTTGGTGTCCTCCGTCGGTCAGTGCTCTACGGACGGTTACGTATCACGTATTCACGACGCGAGCTTCTCCTTTGATCGGTCATCGGCACGACCCTCGAGTCCGCGAGCGCGCGTGCACGCGTGCGCCGATCTCCGATCGGTTTTTGCGCGGTCGGGAGGATCTGGCGAGAAAGAAAAAAAAAAAAGAAATCCCAAAGATCCTGGCCGGTCCCCACCAGAGGAGATCCGATAGGGATCGGCCGAAGTGGTCTCGAGTTGCCTATATCGGCTCGATCGGCGTACCTCCAAAAATGGATCCCCGCGCGTCCTTTCGCGGCTATTCCTGGCGGTTGGGCCGTCGTCCGCTAGCGTTAGGCCTGGCGGAATTTCAATGGCGACGGCCGGCCTCTCTTAAGGATTCCAGGCGGGCCGACTGCCGAAAGTGACGGCGGGTCACCGAAAGTAAAGTCGGACCGGCGAATCTAGAACGAACGATCGCGATCCGCCGTTCCGTTCGACCATCTCCGAGGACGGGAACTCTCGAGGGAAAGTGACGGGCACCCCTAAGGGAATCCAAACCCAAGGACCACCGAAAAACCTGGGACCCATCATCCCCTGATCCCCGAGATCCCCTAGACTGCCCACTGTCCGCCAGGATCAAAGAAAGATCCTGCATCCACCCATCCCAAAATTCATTCAACCCCCCCATTCGTTCATCAATTTTGATACCAAATCGCATATATATATATTCTTTCGGTTAGCTGAAAATTCTCTTCACGGTGCAGCTTCGATCCACTAGATCAGTTCTGGACCCATATGCTCTGTCGGGGATATCCAGATCCTATTCCCTCTGTCATCCCATTAGGTCCCACCCGCGACCCCCAATTTCATCCGAGTCCAATTTCCGCGGCAAATTTAATTCCCCCGATCCAGAAACCGCATACTCCTCGGTCGATCTATCTCCATCTCGATTTCTCATTTCCGATCCGCTAGATCCGTCCTCTTCAACCCATACGCAGTGTCGCGGCAAACCAGATCTGGTTTTCTCTGGTCTCCTCGGCATATAACGAGGATCTTGCGCCACGGAGGGGACCGGTCGACCGGTCTTACACCCAAGAGTGTAAGGAATTGCGCGTGCACGCGCGTTAGCACGGAGCCGCGTTCCAGATCCGGCGCGTTCCAAATCCATAAGTGCGGCCGGTAATCGAGTCCACTCGGGCCATCGAGAGCGCTTATTCGCGTGCCGTTCCGCGCGGAGCGGCCGCGGTCTGGTGGGGCCGCCGGGTGGAGGTGGCGACGACTTTGGAGCTGGTGGAGGTGGCGGGATAAACGGTCCGACAGGGAGGGAGGGGGAAGGGGACTGGGAGGGGAGGGAGCAGTGAACGCAACTGGACGCCGGTCACTCACCTCTAACCATATTGCTCCACATCCAGGAAAGATGGCGGAAAGGGGTCGGGGAGAGGTGGGTTACGTGGACGGGGATACGCGTCGATGCGACGCTTACGTAATTCACCGCCAAATATGACGTTGGATCCCATGGTCCAACCTTTGGGACCCCAAGGGTCCTGATAAGGACCTGGTGACGTCCCGATAAGGTCGCGCTGGGGATCTAGAGTCACGGCGAGATCGGTCCACGAAAGGGACACCAGGGAGGAAAGTTAACCCGCCGGAGAGATCTCCGGCTCGACGACTCTACTCTCCCGTCCTCGGTATTACGTAACGAAGAAAGTAGGTAACTCACGAATTTGGTTATTCGGTCACCGGTGCGCCGAGTTCTGGCTTCCGCCCAGTTAGAAGGGATCGAATCGGCCGGAATTGACGTCTTCGATGGTTCTCGGAGCGACTTGCGATTTGGGGCCTGAAAGTCGCGCTTTTGGATTTTTAGGGGGTGGGCTGGGTCCATTGGGGTCCTTGGTCCTCTCGCTGATGGATGTGGATTCTCTCCCCCCGTCGCACATCCGGCGTTTAGGCCGCCGTGTACGGCCTTTCGGACACGTGTGACACGTGCCAGCGCCGGGGACGATCACGGGCGTCCCGGTTGAAGCGTCCAGACGCGGCAAGTGTCGTCACGACGCGGGGCCTCGCTCTCGCACATGGGGCACGTACCTATGTACGTAGCGTGTACGTTGCATGCACGTCGGGCTCTCGCGAGCGCTCGGTAACGAGTACGGGGCGAGTTCAGTGAACTCCCTAACCCCGCTATCAATGCTAATGCGGGAGCCCGAGTACGCCGACGCATAAGCCAGAGGGCGGGGAGGGGGCACCGATGGTGACCATAGAGGTTACCACGACCTGCGTTATGCGTGGACGAGGAGGGACCGATTTCCGCGTGTGAATGACTCCTGGTGGTCGTTGGTGGCTTTTGGAACCACTGCCGATCTGGGACCAGGTGGTACCAAGATGGATCCTAAGAGTACCAAGATGCGTTTCAATGGTGCCCTGCTCCTTTTTCGCGGTTCCACCACCGCCCAATCCCCTCGGATCCTCTTGGGGTAGGGGCTTAGGGGAGAAAAGAATAAATGGAACGTGCAGTTTGGATGCACTTCCGATGGTGGCTTTTGGAACCATTAGCGATCTGGGACCAGGTGGTACCAAGATGGATCCTAAGACGAGTTCCAAGATGCGTTTCAATGGTGCCCTGCTCCTTTTTCGCCGTTCCACCATCGCCCAATCCCCTCGGATCCTCTTCGGGTAGGGGCTTAGGGGAGAAAAGAATAAATGCAACGTGTAGTTTGGATGCATTTCCGATCCTGGATGGACCCCGATACTCAAGGGACGCTTTCGGGACGAGTCGTCGGCCTCGGAAATTGATTGGCGACAATGAACAAGGAAGCGAGTCGCACTGCGAGTCGTTCTATCTTTAGAGTGCGGGTATAACCGGGGTATATCTATCCCTTCTACCTCTTCGTGGTTCCTTCTCCTTCCGCGGTGTCTCTCTGGCCAGGAATCCTTTCTTTTTTCTTCCCCGAAGCCTTTGGCCATTTTCGCGTCCAAGGAGCTCCTGGCCGATCATATCGGACGAGTCCGGTGTGCCCGGCTATGCGGAAGCCCCCGGCATCTTGGTGGAGATCTCGGGATCTCCGAGAGATGCCGAAGATGACCCCGAGGGGGGACCACGACCCGGGAAGCTTCTCAGGGCGATGGCTCCCCCACCTAGAAAGCTTTCCCCACTCCCCGACTCTGCTTGTTGAAGTCGGCCTCGTTTTCGCACATTTTCAGACTCTTCGGATATCTCTCGATCTAAAATGAATCATCCAAAAATTGAATCTCCTTTTCCTGACGTTTATCACGAATGACATAATTTTTTTTATGTCAGGCTATGTGCGTGTTTAATTTTTTTCTCGATTTTCAGGGGTCCAGGTTCCATGGGATGGACTACCATCGCCGACCGGAGAATTCCAGTCGTCTCCTGGTCCAAAATAAATCCGCCAAAAATTTAATCTCCTTCTTCTGACGTTCACCATGACGGTATAATTCTTATTTTGTTCTTTGAGTCAGGTTAAGCGCGTATTTAATTTCTCTTTTCTCGATTTTCAGGGGTCCAGCTCCCATGGGATGGACTACCATCGCCGACTGGAGAAGTCGAACGGAATTCCAGTTCATGGCGCAGTCTTGTCCGCGGTATGGGGAAGGGGGCAGCCAGGAAAGTGGAGGATGCTTTCTTCGGCTCTCGTTCCACGGGGTTTCCTCCGCTCTTTTCGCGCTCCCAATTCCGACTGACCTGCATTCGCCGCGGCTGTTCTTGCGCCGCCATTAGTATTCAGCCTCTACGATCGCACCTACGCGATTGGGCAACGCTCTCGATGTCCTCCGCGTTCGATCGGCGATCGATTTAACCTTGATTCCCGCGAAAGAGACTGTCTCGTCGCGCCTTTCGACCGGCGTATCCTGTTTCTTGGACACCTCCATTCCCAGCCGGAGCGTTCTTTCACCGCGAAGAAACCGCGTATCCCCCCCCTTCCTTCGCGATCCCCTCCCGCGATTAACGAATAAAAATTCCCCGCGATTCGGAAGCCGTGCAGAGACTCTGCAGAATTTTTTCCGAATTTTGCTGGCGCTCCTTCCGTCTGAAAAAAAAGGGGAAAAAAAGAAAAGAAAAATCCGTCGACACCGTCGTGCGGCTCGCGGTGACATTGGGGGTCCGTTGATCTTTGGACTTCGGAAGTCACGCGTCGTCCGCACGCGTTTCGCTGCCCCACCTTTTGGACTGGCCTTGATCGGTCAGCGGCACGAGAGCGACACTCGCCGAAACGTCCACTGGTCGCATGACTCCTCGCTGGCCATCCACGTGACCCTCGGAAACGATGGTATCCGGATCCTATGGTGATCGGTGACGCCATCGCGCCGAAGGTCTCGGACCGGCCATTTGCGAGGAATCCTCCTCTCCCCAGCTTCGTTCGAATCAATCAACGATCGCGCCATGAGGTTAGGTTCCACCCAGGCGCAATAAGTCTGGTCGACATCCTGGGAGCTCACCAGGATGAGTTTTCCGCGGAGCCTCCCAGGAGGTCGGGGAAAACTCGAGGAAGACTCGCCAACGGAAGGAAGCGTCGTCATCGTCCTCGGTGTCACTGACTCCCAGCCCGTAGGTGATCGACCTCGAGGTTTCCCCACCTCTGCGATCCCTCCTTCGACCTTCTGCCTGGGGTCCCCTCCTCGGCACGGACGGCGTCTGCAAACGTGAGCCAGTGACGTAACACGCCGGTTATTCAACCTGGTTGGCCAGTGACGAAATGCCAAGGCCCACGCTCAGCTCGTCGAGAGTTCCTCCCCGGGAGACTCGGCACAGATTCACCGGAGCGGATCGTCGGTCCGAGTTTCCCCAGGACCCCCAACTTCCTTCCTGCCGTTAGATAAGCATCCGGACCGATAACGACCTCCTTTGCCCAGGGCCGAAAATAAATCCGCCGAAATTAGACAGAGGGTAGACCCACCCAGGTCCCTCTGGCCGCGTCGAGCGTGGAGTCTTGTACGTCCTAACTCGCGTCAAACGTTTGCACGGATAGGATCTCCGATGATGTGGTGGAGGGCCTCTCGAGTCGGCAACCGAAAGTGTTTACTGTTTACCGAGGCCCCGCTTTCGGGCACCTCCTCGCGGTCAATGGGCGCGTGTCCTGGTTCCGCGTGTGCCCATTAGATCGCCGATAGAAGGGGCCAGGGAATGGGGGCCTAGGCAACCGCGGCAACTAGGTTCCTCCCCGTTGGGCCTTAACATTGGATGGACATACGAAAGTCCTTTCTCGATCACCGTCAGGATTTGAATTTCCAATTTGATGCGATCGCCGCGATATCCGGTGTCCTTAAAGGGGGGCCACGTGTAGGGCCGGTCCGGATCGATTGGGACCGATCCGAATCGGTCCTGGTGGCACGTGTACCCCCTCCAGGTGGATTCCGTTACGCCGAGGATCCTGGGAGCGCGGCGGGCAAAGGATACCTTGTTAAATGCGTGTGTACCGCACGAACACGCGTGTGGTGCCGGTATACGTGCCGGTGAGTGACCCACGGTGTCTCCCTGATCCCTGGCCGCGAATATTCGGTGTCAACGCACCGGGCCCACTGTGTGGGGGCCAGTAGGCCTCGCGTCATTGACCGGGCCCAAGGAGGTCCTTCGAAATCCCCCGAGAAAGAACTGGACCACCGAGTCCTCCAGGAGGCGGCCAACTACTCCCCCGAGAGGTTCGACGGACGTCACCTCGCAGAGGCCTAGTCCTCTGTGCCGATCGACGGCGGCTTCCCGCGACCTCCAGGGGAGGCAAAAAAAGAAAAGAGGAATTTCGAGGACGATGCCGATGAATCTGTCGAATTCCTCTCTCCGAGAGGAATCGAGACCTTTGGCTACAGACCTCGACCTTTTGCCGAGGCCTAGTCCGCTGTAGCAGGGGGGAACGATCGACTACGGCTTCTCGGGACTCCTGGACGAGCCAGAAAAGAGGGATCCGGAGAACGATGACGAGTGTCCACGGACTCGGGGCCGATCTTCCGATCGACGGACCTAGTGTTCGCGGTACGAGAGGGAACAAAATCGGAGAGGGAAATCGAGGAGAGTGGGGATGACGAACGAGAGGGAGCAGGAGAGGCTGCAAACGGGTCGGGGCCAACGACCAAGGAGAGCGGGCCCCAAAGTTTGATTAAGGACGCTCCGAAGTCGCGCGGGTTACCGTTGCATGACCCGGGATTAGGGTCGAGGCGTCGCGGCGCCCAAGACTTCGGGAAAAGTCGTTGCGAGATGTCGGGCCTCGAGATCTCGGCGACTACTCTCGACGCGATCGCCCGGAATTGGAAGATCCGAGTTTATGAGGAGGAAAAGGGGGGTGGGTTTCGCAAGGCGTCTCGGTCCAGCGAGGAAAGCAAGGCCATCGGGTCGTAGGCACGACCTGGTTGCGTCTATCCGGCCGATAGTCGCGGCCGACCGGTAGATCGGCGATCCCCGATAGGCTGGGACCGATTCTCAAGGTATCCAGTCTACCAGCAATCCGCGGATCCAGGGACTGGTGGACGTGAATCTATCCACGACTCCATCGTCCCTGACGGTCGAGTTCCAGCTCCCGTTCTACTCTTGGAGGTCGAAGGCGAGGAAAGTTATCCCCTGGTACTCGGAATTCCTTGGCTGCGGATCCAGGGTGGAATGGCGGCCGGATCCTCATCGGTATCCAGTCTACCAGCAATCCGCGGATCCAGGGACTGGTGGACGTGGATCTATCCACGACTCCATCGTCCCTGACGGTCGAGTTCCAGCTCCCGTTCTACTCCTGGAGGTCGAAGGCGAGGAGAGTTGTCCTCTGGTACCCGGAATTCCTTGGCTGCGGATCCAGGGTGCAATGGCGGCCGGATCCTCATCGGAGGCGGATGCTCGTTCGGCTTGATCTCGCTTTCGAGACGTGTCGAAACACCTGGTTTCGAAACCTACGTCGGAGTCCGGGAAAAAGGGGGACAAGGGCCAGGTGGAATTCGAGGTAGATGCAAGAGCGCTCCGGGAGTCCGAGAAAGTGACGTCGCCCCTTGGTCAAGGGACCGGTGACGCAAGCTTTCGGGAGCGTCGCGGAGGCTGCGTAACACCCGAGGACGCGGAGAAGACGCGTCGCGTGGTACGGCAGCTGGGGGGTCAGTCCAGCTTTCTCCGCCGAGACCGCACCGATCGAGAGTAAAAGCCGTCTAAGCGAGGGAGGGAGAGCGAGAGGGCCCACCGGGCGAAGGAGCGAGACAGAGGGAGGGGGAGGTAGAGAGATACCCGACGAGTCGGAGAGAAAGGTGAAAGCACTCTCGCCGGGGAGCGTGATCTCCGGTTTTTACCCGGCGTTCCGAGCAGCGTCTTAGGATCACCAACGAAGTCGGTCTAGTTCCCCGTTCGTTTCTCCAATCTTGAGCATCGTCTCCTCCACGACCCTCCCTCAAATAAATATGGAAAAATGAGACCAAAGAGAAGAGAGAAAAAAAAGAGAAAAAGTAAATCCACGGCGGGATTTCCGGGGGAAAAATGGCGACCACTCTGGTGGTTGTGCAAGCAAAACTCCCGTGGGTGAACGGGACACCTTTAGCGGCGGCGGTTGTCCTCGAGGTCCCAGAAGGACGGAGCTTGATCGCGGCACAATCTGCGATCTTTATGAGCGAGTCTTGAGGCCGGGCGGCTCCTAGACCCTGGAATTAAATCATCGGCGAGAAAAAGGCCCGCGACTTCGGGGGCAGGCAGCTCGGGTGTCTCGACATCTCGAGGCCTAATTTTCTGGCCGAGGTTACGCACTCTCGCCGACCCAGAAGGGCCTCGTCGGCGGACCTCGATAGAGGACGTAGACCTTTCGACGTCGTGGAACAACGGCGCGGCCGCGAGGCCAACGCCGGTTGCGACATCTTGAGGCTGCTGGAAATACAGGCGGCTGGTATCTATTATTACGAGAGACTTTTACTAGCTCACGGTCGTCGTGGGTGTGGGCACCTCGGCGGGGATCAGGTGACCGTCCGCGCGGATTATCGCAAACCGGATGAATAACGGGGACACTGGTTGACATCAGGGAGTCACCAGGGTGCCCATGTCGCCAGAGGTCCAAAGCTTCTCTCCAAGACCGAGTTAGAACCCCTTACCGCGATCCGAACATGATCTCGATCTGGATACTCACCAACGACTGAACATCCTTATCCAGAATTTCCGAGCAGACCTTGAACCCACGCTTAAGCCCATTACATAACCTCGCCCTGCCGTGACTACTCGATTCCGGGTCAACTCGACGATTGCGCAAAGGTTCCTTTGCTCTAAACCCGACGGTGTTGAGAAACCCGAGGGTTTCGGGGAACATTTCAGCCTACGCATGTTCAGCCTGAGGAGAACACCTCAGGCCGTCGACCGAAGGTTCCCTAACGGTGTGTTTGTGGGTTTCGTTAAGTCCAAAAAGAAAAGGCAATTTGGCTCGCAAGGGTCGTCGAGGTGGAGGTCGGACTCGTCGCGTGAACCGTTCCTCTCGACTCCCATAAGACAATGCCCCGGATGATTCGCTAACGGTAGAACTTCTATTCCGCCGGCGCGCGGTTAGCAGCGAGAAACGGAGAGAGACGGCAGAGACCCCGCGAACCGCGAACTGCGCCATCTCGCGGTGAGGCGTCCAAGCCGGACACGGAGGAGCCGCGGTTCGTCGCCACCAGATGGCGAGGCGCTCCACCTCTTGGCCAATGTCAATGTCAGACCTCGTCGAGAGGGGGAAAGGGGAGATCCCGGCGTCACCGGGAAATCGATAGCGTTTCAATGTCAAACCTTTCCCCGTTAACGGGGTGGCTCGCGGATCGCGACCCTGGATGTCGACCCCCTCCCAGGCCGACGTTGGACCCGGAGTGACCTTTCGAGGGAAGCCCTCGAAGCCCCCTGACCTAGACCTCGACCTCAGGGAACCCTGGGAGGGAGAATCGCAACCGCTCCTCCTAGGGTCGCAGGTGAACAAATGCTCCTTCCACCCCGTCGACGCGATCACAGGTAGAGGACTGTTGTAAATAAGGTCCTCTACCAGAGGGACCTCCCGAGAAGTCAAGGCGAGGAAAGGGTTCCCATCGGAGCATGATGGGTCCCCGATTGTTTGGAAAATGGCGGCCTAAGGACCCCAAGAAACCGCTGGGCCAGTAAATCACCTCAATGAAGGTAGGTCGGACCTCTACCTCCATGAGACCTACCTGCCCGGTGAGGTCGATAACGAGTCGTGATTTTTCTCCGTCCTGGAGAGGGGAGGGTGCAAAAGGAAAACGCGTATGCCACACTTGTTCATCCGGACCATCAACGAACAAATGACCGTTTCGCGATAACCATCACCAGCTCCCAAAACCATCCATCGGTTGTTCGAATTTCTTTGACTACCCCCAAGGGCCAATCTTCCAGGTGGATCCTGGACTACCATCGCGCGTCGCGGATTCTCCCGGAAGGTAATTGCCCCCTACCCCCCTGATCCATGCTCTACGACCCAACAAACCAAACATGGTCATTGATGATCGTTTTTTACAGGGAACGGCCAATGACCAGACACCAACGAGACGTGTGGACGCACCTCCCTCGGGTCGGGGTCCATGCCCTTCCGGATGGACGACCTCGATGGTGACCTCACACACCTCGGCAGGGTCCAGGGACTTGCCCCCAGGTGTCGGCAGACTCTTCCGGAACATGTCACGGGTCGCGGGTCGCGGAGAACGCGCCGACCGATACTGGGCCAGCAGAGGTGCGCGGAAATGCCGCGTTCGGTCCGCGCGTTTGGTCCATGAATGAGGGGCCGGGGAGGGCAAGGGATGCTAGCCAAGAAACGAGGGGTAGAGGGGCACCTATCTCGCGGAGCGCATGCGTGAGAGCGCCCACGCGATACCCTCCATGCGAAAACCCATCTACACCGCTCTCACGCTTTCCGCCCACGCGGCATTTCGGGGTAACTGGAGGCACCCCCAAATGTATCTCGAAATGACGCGGGGGCGGGAAAGGCCATCCTCGAAGCGAGGCGGCCAAAAATGATTTACATGGTAAGCCTTAATTAACCTAAAAACCCACGGTGCGGTTCAAAACTCACATATACGTGGTTCCTCCCCCGAGGTTGGATTTTCCTTCACTTACCTGCAACAAAAAGAAAGAGAGATAGGGTTAGATTAAAGGATGAGTATTTAGAAATTGGAGATACCGAGGTTTCTGAAGCGACCCGGGACTCCGACCCGCGCCGAGTCGCTTATTCGCGATACCGACGCGCCGCCTATCACTCTCTGCCGTACCGACGCCGGGAATTTCGCGGGAGGACTGTGGCGCCGCCCGCCGCCTCGCGGGCGAAGCTCGTCGCGGATTTCGCACGTGCAAGATATGGAGGCCGACCTCGAGGTCCTCGCCCGTCAAGTGTACGCGCCGTACGCGTGCGTCGTGCCTTTCGCGCTTATGTGAGACGAGTGCACACACACGCGTCTCCCAAGAGGCTCCTCTTTCAACCGTCGACGCGATGTCGCGTCCGTGTGCGCTCCGCGCGCCTCGGTGAACCTGTGTCGGTGCACCTTGGGAGCTCACCTATCGGAGAGGCGGGTCGTTGACCGAGCGCGAAGGAAAGTGGGACGACACGGCGAACTCGAAGAGCTAATGCGCCAAGGCCTTGAGATTACTGACGCATGCGCCCGTCCCTCCGTACCCACACGCGCGCGACCATACGCGTCCCACACGAGCGACGCATGTCCCACACGATCCACGACCGATCTGGTTCCAGCGAAACCGCCTCGGTAGGACCCAACTTCTCCGCCATGACGGCATAACGCCACAACGTCATAACCCTATAAAATTTTAACGTTACAACGCCCTTTTCCGCAGACGATGACGCACGACCATACAGCGGAATCGGGATTGAGGTTAGTTTGTCGCGAGGGTGGTAAGTAGTGCCCTAGAGTATACGCATCCCATAATGCCTCGACCTGTACCACGTCGTGAATACCTTTATCATAATTGTGGTGCATCGATGCACTCTGGTAAAAAAAAAATTAAAAGTGCGACTGCGCATTGCCATCATTGATCATCAGGAAGCGGATAAGTAAAGTAGGGTCAGCGAGAGTAACGTAAAAGGCAACGTCAACGTGCTTCCGAGTGCTCACCGGAGGTGCCTCCGCGATCGGTCCCGATAAGTCGTTATCGGGAGATAAGCCATCCGTGAGGAAAGCCGAGGCGAATCTTCGAAGGTCGACGACATATCGGCGTTGGAATTCAAAGGAACTGTGCTCTCCACTGCCGTGTTAGGGATACTTGAAGCGTCATTAGAACGAGTTTGGGGATCGCCGTCCGCGCCGATCCGGGATGTCCAGGACTCGGCGGCGAGGAAAATGGGATCTGCATCCGCGGTCAAAGTTGGCGACCCTGATCGGTGAAATTAATTGGGTCGTCGGGTCGCGACGTAGGGACCCGGTGCGACGCCTCATCTCCGAAGGATGCGACCCTATTGCGAAGTGGAGCATGACGCTCCCCGACGCGGATTCGCCGGGGACAGGGGCGTTCGCGGTTTCGCGCCCTCGAAAGGAGAACCTCCCCCTAAAGTCCCGGGTCGAGAGGCACGAGAAGTCCCAGGAAGCCCGTGCTATCCTCCTTCCCAACGGGGCTATTGCTCCAGCCCCCTCCCTGGGGCGGCTCACGTGGATGACGTCAGAGCGCTCCTCCACCCCAACCCCTAACCCGGGCAGGACTACTGGGGACGGCGGGGCAACGATCTCGCCGCGACCCCTAACCCGGTCAACCAGGACGCCGAGAATTTACCGCTTTCATTTACTTTTACACCTCCCCACCTCCTCCAGGGGGTGGACAACCTCCTCTCGAAATAATTCCACTTAGCCGTTTAAGGAGAAGAGAGAAGACCTCGACCTGCCCCGAATAAAAGCGTGCCTGGCAGTCCTTCGCATCGAGGTGCTCACCACTTGGACCAGAGTATGGGTTTCCCAGAAGAAGACCCCTCTCACCTGCGGTCCCAACTGGGAAAACCGATCCCGCAGGTGGACCATCCTCGGAAGCATCGGTACACCGTCCGGCATGGGGATGGAAGTCGAAATCGCGAAATGGAAGGAAGGAAAAGAAGTCCCCGGCGGTGCGGCCTGCAGCGGCCAAGACGTAACGAGGCTGCGGCGTTCCGTTAGCCGCGTAACCGGCCGCTGGCCGACGCAACGCAACGGCAAATCGACGACGTAACGCGCTTGCACCGTGCGCCATTATGCAATTCCACTCGGCCGGTACGCCTGCAATCCCGACGCGTGCACCGGGTTGTAAGTCCGAGCGGAGTTGCACAAGTCGCGGGACTTTCTAGCACATTGGGTGCCTCTTCTACCCCCCTTGCTGGCGGGATCAATCGATCGCAACGGCATCGCCTCGAGCGGGTCGTGGAGATCGAGATCGATCTCCGCTGGGAACGTTTCTTCCTGGGACTTATATGGTGGAACTATAACATGGTGCTCGGTTGCTAAAACGTGCGGCCATTGGTACCGGATCTCTCTGAGACTGCTATCGCCAATCCCGACGTCGATCGCCCGATAACGTGGGATATCGGTATTTCGATGGCGGGGTGCATTTCTCGGACTATCAATGCGGTCTCGGCTGGACTTAACTCGAGGATTTCACGGAGCGTTTGGTTGGCTGAGAGCGGATTACGCAAGGGATTCGACGCGAACCGTGTCCAGTGCTCGCCCTAAATAGGGATGACCCCGATACAGGGCCGGCGGGTCGACTCGGGGGTCACTACGTGGGATGTAGGTGATCCGATGCAGGTGCACGTGCGGCCGGAGATTTCAGGTCACCAAATAAGACCCAAGGCTCGCCCAGAGGGCCGCAATTTCCCACGCAGGGTCGCACTAGGCAAGAAAAACTCGGCAAGGCAAGAAAACCCGGCAAGGCGAAAAAAAAAGAAAGAAAGAAAAAAAAACAACTCGTCACATCGGGCGCGATGCCGGTTACGGGACTCCAGGACCCGGACGTTCCTTTTCCCTGTTTTCCGCGCTACGGTTGACATTCTTTCGGGCTGTTATTTACTGGCGACCTTTCTTTAACGGTAAAAAAAAAAGAAATTACCACCACAGGGGGAGAGAATCGAGGAAAGGGCTCGTAAAGCCTCGCTGTTTCACCCATAACTGTACACGAAGGGGTTGAAGAAAAGAAAGGGGGGGGACCCCTTGAAGTGCGTGGCCGAGTGACGGGGTCGTAAAAAAGGGTAAGTCAAGAAGTTAAGCCAGGAAAGGGTTCAAAAAGTTCCCCGGGAAATTACCGGGTCGCAAAGTCACCTTCTTTCGCCCGAGTCCCGAAGGAGAACCCTCGACCCTCGGGCGACAATCCCGATATCCCGAACCCTATCGTAAACTGGTAAAAAGGATTAAAGTGTTCCGGTAGTTTTCCCGAAAAAAAAAAAGAAACTGGCCCAAAACATCCCCGGTAGGGTTAACAAGCCTCCTCTGGGACCCACTGGCCGAGGAAAGGGGTGAAAGGAACGACAGGAACGGTAAAATGCTTCGCTCTTTACCCGCCCGCCGTATAACCGCCTCACCCTTCCTCAGCGAGTTTTACACCCCTTTTCCTATAGGAGAAAAATTTGAAAGTCAATTGTACGTCTCTCGGTAAACTAGGGAGAAAAAGGAAAGAAAGAAATAAGAGGAGAAAAGAAAGGGGAGAACGGCACCGAGGACAAAATGGGAAAGAAGCGTTTCCGGAAGACCTCTCGCCTTTATTGGCCCTCGGGGTGCATAAAAAATTAAAGAAGCCCAGTGAATTATTGCCCTTTCCCTGGAAGAGCGGATAAGCGAATTTCCTCGCATCGGAGGTGGGGAAAGATGGCTTCGGGAGGACTCATTCTAAATCGACGCGCTCGGCTTCGGAGAAAACCTCGCTAAGGGGGTAGATACCCCCATTTCCGATCCAATCGAGAGCGGGGACGGAAAACGCATGTGGAAACGCCGAAGGGGGGACGCGGTTGACGAAGTGGGAGCGCGCGCGCGTTCACCCTGAGGTCGCGAGGTCGTTGACCAGAGAAGGTGCCACTCACCCTAACTGGGGCAACTCGCCCCCACCTCGCCCCTGGACGCGAGGGTGGCTCTGCTATTTTCGCGAGGCCACGTCCCGGCCAATGGGCCACATCCTCCCTCCGGCCATAACGCTTTCCATCGGATCCCCGTCCTGCTGGTAGAAATTCTGCCGAAGAACAAAGAAGAAAGGCACCACCCACCGCCACCCCCCGAAACACCTTAACTACAATCCCGGGAATTTCATATCATCGAACGGGGTGTCACGCATGGACCGTACCCAAAAAGAGTAGAACCAAGAATTTGGAAGAAATGCCGAAGGTCTGTCCCAGAGTTAGGAGCCTTCAATTTGGATCGTCAAAGGGCCATCATCAAAGGGCCCGTATCCAGCTTCCGGAGGACAATTTCGTCCAGCATAGGTGCGACTGGTATGGATATAATATCTAGAGCACGGAACGACAGGTTGCTCGGGGACGCTATACTTAGTGCACGCCAGGAGCTGGTGGAGGTGGCGGAGGTTGGCAATACCGGGCTCTCCCGGTAGGTCAGAGGTCGTTGCCCGCGAACGAGCTCCCACTCTGCGAACCACCCTCCGGGAGGCCGGGGAAGGTGGGAGGGTCGAAGGAGGCGAAATGATCGCCGGGCTCGTTTGAATCCTCCTCTAAGGTCTTTCGACTTGGGTGATCGATACCGGCAACCTGGATTTTTCGGTTTCCGGGACCAGTGCCCCAGTTCCCGCTGGTTCCCGCTGGTTCCCGCTGGTCCCATCCAGATGGGAATCCTGACATTTTCGGACCCCAATTCCGATATCGGGGGTAGAAACCCCCCTCGAGATCCCGCGAAAGAAACCACCCTGGATGAGGATTAGTAGTCCAGGTCCATCCGGACGCGTCGTCCAACACCCAGGAGACGTTGTCGGACGCTCTCACGGCTCGCCGAGCGGAGAAAGTCCATCGAGAGTGAAAGAGGAGAGAGGCCATCGCTCGGTGCGTGCGTGCACGAGGAGTCTCGGCCCTCTCGCGTGCGTGGGAGTAGCCGAGGAGCCCGAGAGAAAGCCCGGCGAGTGGGAACTCGGCCGAGGAAGGGTGTGCGTACGAGGATCGCGCGTCTTTCGCTTTCGTCGGCATCCGGACGAGCGGCTCGAGACCACTCTTGCTTTCTTCCCACTCCGGTGAGCCGTGACTCGGAACTTTCGAAACGCGGAACCGACGAGCCCCGAAGAAAAGGAGGGCTTCTTCCTTCCGCCGTTCCCCGATCGCTCCGTGCGTCGAGCCGTTCGCTAAATCTCCCGGCGGACCGAGTCCACTCTTACTTTCTTCCCACTCCGTTGGACCGTGGCCGGGAACTTTCGCGACGCGAAAGTCGCCGTCTCTCTTCCCTCCACCTCCTCCACCCGCCCCCCTGCATCCCCACATTCACCGACATACGCAAGATACGACCCCGTCGATTACCTCGAATCGCCCATTTCCCTCGACCACCTCGGAACTCTCCCCCCAAATAGACGAAATTTAACAAGCCACCGATAACCGGTAAATTTCAATAAAAATGATATCAAAAATAACCCACCCGTCACAAAATACGTAAAGTCTCCTCAAAATGAAAACCCCTTAAACTTAATAATTCGCCCCACAACGGGGTCCTCGTATACACCCCGAGATAAAAAAAAGAAAAATCCAATCGAACCACAGAAATATTTCTTTGAGCAATACCAAGGAATATACCTGATTAAATAAAGGGATCATTAATTTTACTCAATTAAAAATTTCTAATGAACCGGTTGCAACATTCCTTCCGAATTATGACCATTCATTTGGGACAAATAATCGCTCTTCGATTAAACGAAATATTTCTCAGGCTCGTTGAATTTTCCCTGTTCTCAGGGTGCCGACCAGGAGGCGCCCGAAAAAAGAGAACTCCCAAAATCCGCCACGACGTGACGATTACCCTCCCCAAGAAGATCCTCGTGTACATTCCGCATCCGGTGACCGCTGATCTTACATAATCCCAGTCGAGGTCGCCCCCTCGAGGACGGGGAGGATCGCCCCCGGGCGCGCGTCGTCGCACGCAGCGCGCGCACGCGAGCGGGTCCGCGTGTCATCGCACCCGCGCTACCGGAGGCCTGCTTTCCGTTTCGATTTTTGCAATTTGGAACTTTTCAGCATAGCCCGAGAGCTCGATAAGGCCTCGCGAGCGGCTTATCGGCCCGGCACGGTTCGGGGTTGTTCACCTCCGGGGACTGGGTCGGGGGGAGGTTCGCGATAGCTCCTCGCCGGGCCTCGAAGGGTGACGCGGCCAAAAGAGGGGGGAGAGGGCGACCTCGAGCGCGGCAAAAAGGGGGGGGTGATAGTTAGCCTCTCGCGAGGCTCGAGCGCGGGGAGGAGGTCACAATCGAGGTCGGCACCTCGACGCGAGGCTAGGGCATTGCCCGCGCCTCGGATTTTGAGGTTAGCCAGGCCGTCGCGGCGTCAGCGCCACGCAATTAGAAAATACCCGAGGGTTTCGACATAGACATCTAGAGCCGGTCGCCTCGTATCTCCGGGGGGGGGGGGCGAGGGAGGGGGGCTCTGACGTAATTCCGCGGACTCTCCCCTCGAGTGCTCTAGGAGCGAAAGGAGGGGTCCGCGTCGAATAGGAACCGCGTCCCCAGGGAACGCGACGGATGTCCCCCCTCCCCCCATAGTTCCATCCAATTGATAGAAAGAAAATAAATTTCGAATCGAAGGATAGGAATCATCTATAATTAACGGGACGAACTTCCGAGTGGAGGGTATTGCCACCGATGGGGCCCCTGTGTTTTTTTCCTTCTTTTTCTTTACCGGGGCCCGACAACCGGTTGGGGCAGGTCGGCGCCTAACGATCCCGGGAGAGATCTCGATCCGAGTGAAAGCACCCCGTGACGGTGGAGCGAGAGTAGAGTCGGTCCAGCGGGTCGACTTTCTCCGGCGGCGGTATGCGCGGCCGTTACGTAATGGGGTGCCCCCCTCCGGGGACGGGGCCGGGGGCCTCCGCGCTCCAGGGGCGCGCCGCGCCGCCCTTATAGGGGCACGTCGACGCGGGGCACCTCGCGACGACCGGCGGAAGAAAGAGCGCGCGGCGGGCGGTGCCCCCGGGGGGGCTCCCGGTGACCTTCGGCGTGGATATTCGCTGGGGTTCGGGGGGGCATGGGGAGGGCTCGCGGGGAAGGTGCGAGAAGAGGCCGGCGCGCCGCGGTGCGAGAGAGAAGGGACGAGAGGGAAAGAGAGAGAGAGAGAGACCCAGTTGGAGTTCGTTGAACCGCTCGCGGCGACCGGCCGCGAGTCGCGAGCCGCTGCTCGACGGCGGGGCGGGGGGAGGGCGGAGGGGGGCCTCGGTTAATTTCATCTTGCCCCAGTTACGGGCGCGGGCAGGGTGAACGAACTAGCCTCGCGCCAAGGCCCTGGCGACCTACTTTCGCGGCCGGCCTCGGCCAATCGCGGGCCGCCGCTCCGTGCCGGACGCCCCGCGAGAGGCTATCCCCTATCTAGGCTAGGAGCGCCGTCGGCGCGGGGGCGGCGGCGGGGACCGGGGAAATCGCTAACGCGGTGGAAGGCCGAGGTTCAACGAACTAGCCTCGCACGCGGCGCCGACGACCTACATCCACGCTGGAAAGTGAAACCGAGCGCGCGAGCGCCCTGACACTGTCGCGCGAGACTCGCGCCGACTGCCGCCCCCTTCGGGGGATGGCGACCCTGCAGGGGGACCGGGGGACCGAGGGAGACCCCACAACCCTCCCAGGGAACTCCGACTGACCGCGATTTTTGCGCGGGAAAACGGTGGGAGCACCCGAGGGTGAGAGGTTAGGAACGCTTGGTGGGCTCGTCCGTGTTGGCATTTGTTGTTTTTAGGGATAAGTGAAAGTATCGAAGAGGAGCGCGCTAGGGCGAATCCTGGGGGAGACGCTGGACCGGAGGATGCTGACCTCTCCCCGTGGTCGAGAGGGATGCCGATCGCTGATCGACAACGCACTTTAGTCGGGGCGAGGGTGACTACTTTTCTCGAAGTTAACGTTCGTTGTTCGGGGTGGACCGGCGAGGGGGTGGAGGGTCTCGGATCGCGGGACCCGGGACACCTCGAAACGACGAGTCTTACCAGCCAGCACGCGGCCCAGGAGGTTCTCGCTGTCGTGGTGGCTCTGCTTGTAGGCCGCGTCCTTTTCCGGCTCCAGGGCTTCCGGCACCGGCGACAGGATGTCGACGCCCTGACGCTCCTGGTGCTGCTCCGCGCCCCCGCCACCACCACCACCGCCGCCACCGCGGGGCTTGTACTCCTGGACGGTCATCGCCTGCACGCACCAGTCCTCCACGCGTCTGTCTATCATTTAACGGTCCGAAACCTCTACCGACCGCCTCCCCCGGGTCGAGTCGTCATCCACTCCTCCGCCACCTATCGTCCATCCGGTTGTCACTCTTCCGGGACACCGCGACACTCCTGGTCCTCCCGTTATCCTTATCGGCCTCCCGCGAGCCCCTCTCGGCTACCACCGCGACTGCCTCCGGCGGGACCGCCGCCGACCCCGGAGGGGTTGACCGCCTCCGGCACTCCGAACGACCCGAACGTCACGCGGACCGACCGGCACCTGCCGGCGGCCGCTGCGGTCGCGGGGTCCGTCGCTCCAGGCACAGCCCAGGGTGTAGGAGGTCGTCACCACCTCCTGGGGATGGGGACACTTCTAATCCTTGACGACGCCTCCCTGTATCTCCTGGTCCTGCCGGATTCCCTTCTCCTGGTTACGGCACCGGCACCCGACACTCCGCTCGCGCTCCTCCTCGCACTGGGTTGCGGGGTCGCCGTTAGGTTAGGCCGCAGCTCCGAGGTAGTTGCGTGTCGCTTGCGGTGCGGTCCGCGAGTGAGTTTGCCGCGTCGGGGTATATCGCGGCTCGGCGCGCATGCGCCCGAGACCAACCCGTACCCGCGGCCTCCGGCGCCACGCGACTCGCCTCTCTCTCTCGCTCGCTCTCCCTATCCCTGCCGCCGACCTCTCGCTCGCACCAGGCTCTCCCTCTCTCTATTCCGCCTCCTCTAACCTCGCTCCGTCCCTCTCGCTCGCGCCGGCTCGCGGTTCACTCCTTCGCTCCTAGGATTTGTACCCGCGACCCGACGCCGGGGCCTGCGGAGACGGCCATTGCACCGGATGAAACTGCTCGTCACTCGGCGATATTAAATTTACTTTCGCTCGCCCGGAAGGAACGCCGCGAGATCCTCTTCCATCCCTGTTTTCCACTTTTCTCGGTGCTGGTCTCCAAAACACTTTTACGATATAAGCATGAGACGTCCCCTTCGTCGTGGAGGTCTTAAGGTGATACGAGAATGTCACATATACATACCCAAAAGACAAAATATTTATAAAACTTTTCTCTTTGGGCGAAACGATTTGAAATTTCACGAGATTACGGAGGTCCTAAGGAGGAACGCAATACGCATGAAATTTCATTATTCGAAAAAAAAAAAATGTTGCATTCATCTCGGACGAAATCCTAAGAAAGACATTTCTCCTCGGGGCCTCGATTACCACGTGTCAAAGTTTCAGATAATTCGGTGTACCCGGAAAATATTTTTACGCTTTATATATATGGAATGACACTTTCATACTTGGATGTAAAAATGGCCGCGGTGATGGGAGGGCTTCCTGTAATTGGTAAAAAAAATTCCTTTCTTCTTTTCATCTCGTTCTTAGGTTTCGCGCGGTCACGTCGTTCGTTGCTAAGATGAAATCGGTTTATCGAGGTATTTAGCGTGAAACGTTAGGACGTGTTTCTCGTATGTCGACCGCGGCTTCGTTCCATTCCGCAGCGGCCAATTGGCGCGGTTGACCCGCCATTTAGGATCAAGGATTCCTTCGACGCCGTTGCCCGTTAAAACGAGCTCCAGCTAGTCATCGCGAGGCTTTAGAAAAATATGAAAAACTTGTTAACCCTCTCGGAAACCCGGGTCGCGGCTGGACGCGGCCCTAATTCGTCCTGACGGGGGCGGGCATTTCGGAGCGTTTCCCGCATTTCCCGCCGACTGGCGAACTCATTAAAACGACGGAAGCACCTCTCGTCCCGACGCGCCCGTCGATGCGTCCGTTTTAAACGAGCAGAGCATCCTGGAAGCGGATCGCGGGAAGAGGCCATCAAATTTGTACGGGATTTTCGGTTCCTACCGGGATCGCGTCCAAAAATCCGCCCGCTCGGGAAACGGTCGGGCCATAAACCATCGAGAGTTTAGTAGTCTGACCCGGTTCCGACCTAGCCCAAGGATCGCTCTTGGGGAAACGATAAACGTCGGGTCGGATGTTGCGGAATGTTCGGAAAGCGCGAAGAAAGTGCGGGGGGGTCGAGAAGCGGAAAAGGAGGCGCGAAGAAACGAAGACGGAGTTCCTGGGGCTGTCAGCCACGGGGTAAGCGATTTATGGGTCCGAATGGGGAACCTAGGGAAGTAGTTACCGCGTTGCGGCCGGACGCTGAGGGCCTGCGGTTTTCGCACTTTCTTGTCCACGGGCGCCATAAATTCCGGGGGCCCTCTGGGAGCCCTCCGGGTCCCGTAAATTACGACCGGGTCACCTGGTCGGATATCGGGACGGACCCTGAGTGATCGGCCGAACGAATCGGCGACCATTTCCCCCGGCTAAGTCGCGACTCCTCGCTTTCCTGGCTCCATCGGGTACCTTAGAATTCCCTAGACGTTTAGAAATCCCCCGGAGGTCCTTTCGATCCGGGGCCCCGGATCCAGGCGCCCCGGGGATCGCAGGGACCACGGACTCTTCTTCAAGGTGCCCCGAAGCGATTGGCCCGTCTTTTCGAAACGCGCCGATGTTTATGAGACTCGGTCGAGGTGGGTCGCCGCACCGTTCGATAATTCGCTCGTCACCTGTGACGTCTTTGTCGTACGACGGGGGCAATCGCTGACGAGTCGCAAAAGCGAGTTGCAAAACCGCGATGTGTGCCAGTGGGCTACGTGCGCACGCGTTCCAGGTACCAGGATCCGTTTCGAGGGGGCCGATCGCCGGTCGATTGTCCGCCTTAAATCGAGATCGCGACACCGATTTGGCGGCTGGTCAGCAGAGTTCGATTACGCATCCCCCCATGACCCATGACGAGGGGTCTTCAAAGGAAGTCTCTCGCAACGACCGGTACAATCTGCTCTTGGTCCTTGTGGAAAGTTACCAGGACCAAGACCGATTTTTCTCGTCGTCGTCGATCCAGGTTCGACCCGATCTCGATCGACCGGGGTAAGAGACATGCACGAGTCATCCGGTTGCCCAAGATTCGCGGAATGTCGTTCCGCGAGAAACCTCCCGAGCACCCCGGCTCGCGCCCCGGCACAAAAGAAATTCCCTAGGATTGGCCAAGAGAGCGGCAACCTGCCGGTAAAAAACCACCAGCGACCCGGTCCCCGCGCGTGCCGTTGTCGTAACCGCGGCGGAGACGCGAAGTCCCACGCGGAGACGCCGACGTGCACACGCACGTGCAAGCCCGACGCCGGTGGGCCAGCCATTGTCCGATAGTCGCCGGACGACTGCCGGGTACGCTCCCCGGACTTTCATCCGTTAAATCCCCGGCTTATCGGCCGCTAATCGGCCGACACGTCCGTGCCAGGCCAGCCGCGACGCCGTCCGACTCGTTTCCGCCGCCGTTTCCGCGTGCCGCGGAACTTTCCCCGCGGCGCGTCCACGATCACCCCTGGAAACCGATCCAGGGCCCCCGACGTCCCTACAAAGACCTTATCGTCTTCGTCTACCCCATTTCCACAGTCGTGATAAAATGGCGCCATGATACCGATCAAGGGGTCAAAACGCCCTTTTTATCACGGAATTTAATGCTGAAATTCCCGCGGGTGGAGATCACCGGCAGTTTTTCCACGATCTTAAGGCCTAACGTCACTTCCTACCGAATTTTACAGCGTTGCTTGTCATGCAATATCAAAGGCGGACACTCTCAGAGAGGAACTCGATTTCATGGATTTCCGAGTGGATAGCTCTTCGATACCGACCGCAACGACTTAACCGGATGGAAATCTTGAAGAACTCCGGAAGTTCGGAAAATCGGGGGAGGAAGGAAGAGTCGAGAGATGGGGAGGGAAGTGGAAGTTGCATCCAATGAGAGGGGCGCAGCGGCCGAGGGAATCCCAAGCATGCCCCGGCCACTTTCGGCCTAGTTTCGCCGTGGATTCTTCGGCTGGGAGTTTTGCACTTTTACCCACTCACCGACGCCGTGCAGCTGCAGCTGGTCCCGGCGTTGCGTGCCCACCTACCAGTTGCACGGGCTCGGGCGTCGCGGCGGACCCCCTGCGGACCGTACGTGGTCGCCCGTTGCTCGTTTCTCTCCATTTCCCTCCCATCCACCGGGAGGAGTCCGTCGTTCCATCGCCTCGTTTCGAGAGCCCACGTCGATTTTTTTTTTTTTCTTTCGGCGATTACGTCCGCGAGTTGCGACAACGAGGTTAGGAAACCGTGTTTGCACTCGGCGCAACCGCGCGCAAACACATCGGCCGTCCGTCCGCCGATTTGCATGCGATTTCCAGGGAGGCCATGGGCCTTCTGCTGATCGTTAGTCGAGAGGGCAGTTTCGGGTGAAATTTTCTCACGAGGTTAGGATTTAAGCCCAAGGCGTCTCGGTGGCGGCGATGGAAATCGGGGAAAATTCGTCGAAGGGGTTCTTAGTCGGGCCCTGGTGGAATGCGCCGTGGTCAGCAGGCCCCGATTCGCGGATTTCGACCTCGGGCCTTGGGCAATCGAGCTCGCCTCCGTAATCTCGGCCAGAGGTTCGATCGCACGTCGCGTCCCGAGGACGCGAGAGTCCTCCCCGAAGAACGTTGCACGGGGAGGCTGCGACCCTTGCCTCGCGGTGACCCAAATCCTCCCGAAGCCGCCCCCGCCGGAGCGCGTCGACCTCCATTTCCCGATCGTAACGAGCGAGGTCGGCCCCCGTTATTAAAAAATCCCGGATTCCGAAAATAAACCTCGACCCAACAGATTTCCACCCTTAAAATTAGCAACAACCGCATTCACCCTATGAAAACCCAAAATCGGAGCGACTGGATCTCGCTGGTATCGTCATATAAAAAATTCGGAAATATCAATGGGTATCTCCGCAATGGCAAAATTTCCACCCTTAAAATTAGTAGCAACCGCATTCACCCTATAAAATCCCAAAATCGGAGCGACTCGATCTCTCTGGTATCGTCATATAAAAAATTCGGAAATATCAATGGGTATCTCCGCAATGGCAAAATTTCCACCCTTAAAATTAGTAGCAACCGCATTCACCCTATAAAATCCCAAAATCGGAGCGACTCCGTGACGTCATATCAGGTACTGCGAAATATTTATATCTCTAGCTATGGGCATTTGGGATGCTGCAGAAAACGACGTCTCTCTCGGTAGACTTGGTGGAGATCCACGGTACGGTTAGGGAGCACATCGGGGCGGGAATGGAGGGGAGAGTGGCAGAACTCGGGGAAAAAGTCTCGGAGCGATATGACGGAAAGTGAGATGGACCGAGGGGGAGCGGGCCGGAGGGGCGGCGAGCTTCGGTGAAGTGCACTTCGGGCCACTTCGGCCGCGTCCGCCGACGCTCGGCTGTCCTCGGCCCCTCCGGGTGAACGCCCGCTCACTGGGACAATCGGCCGCTGCCTTCGAAGCCGCATATGTGACGCGTTCGTCACACGCGAGGTCCACGAGTGGAGGGAGGGGGCGTCCCCCCCTCGCGGCCCCTCTCCACCACTCCTGGCGACGCTGCCCAATTTTTGCCGGCCAATTCGCCCGCGGCCCGAAAACGCCAGGAACTGCTCAAGGTGTCTCTGGACCGAAATCGAGAGGGGAAAAAAATTCCAAAATCCATCCAGAGGTTAGGAAAAATTGCCTGTGAGAGATGGAACATCCCATTTCGAGGAAAATCCAGGGGAGGGGAAGGAAAGTTCCGTTTAACGCGAACTGGCTCGGGGTTCCTCGGTGCCAAGGGGTGTCAGGAGGGTGGTGGGTGGCGCGGACGAGTAGGGTCGCTCGACACGTACTCTACTCGAATGATTGGCCAAGATTGTCCTTGACACGAAGACATCTCCCGTGAGGATGCCTCGTCTCGAGAATCGCGATAGGAGGGAGGAGGAGGAAATTCGGACGCGGGGCTCGAGGTGGAGGCGCTAAGGGGGCCACTCGGAAATGCGCGCCTCGTGACGCCAGCAACCGATACCGGGCGATAAGAGGCGGTATCGCGTCATGGAGGGCCACGAGACTCGGCCATTTTCCCCCGGCGGCAATGCACCTGTCTGGGTGCTCAGACGAGCCTGAACGAGAGCCGCGACCTGCCTTAACGCGGGATCAACATTGAGGAGAAAGAAAGAAAAAAAAAAAGCCGCTCGACTCTAAGCAAGATATGCATCGCGGCGAGAAAATCCTGCGATCGAGTACGCTCAAAGAAGCGTCATATTGGGGATAAGCAAGGTTCGTTTAAAACGAAATTAATTACCCTGCTGAACGGAATATTAATATTGTATTTCAAGAGTTTCAAGTATTATGTTAGTTCATATGTACATGGCGCGACGTACTCCAAGGCATGCCTGTCTCGATCTACCCCAAGGTGCATCCCGACCTGCCTCAACGCGCGTCACGACCTGCCTCAACGACGCGCGTCACGACCTACCCCACCGTTTGCCGCGACCTACCCCATCGCGCGTGGCCTTTCCGCTCACCCCCGCCTAGTGATGCACCGCGCGGTCGGCCCTGAACGCGATTCCGCGCCTTCCTGCGGACGCCTAGATATCGCGGGGAAGAAAGAAGCGCATTCTTTTCGGCGGGTTGGCCAACTAGCCCCGATCGCTAAGATTGGCTGGCACCCTAGTCCGATTCGAGGCGCGAAATGAGCCTTTCCGAGCTGTGCCACGTAGGGCCCGGGGTAGGGGAGGATGGACCCTTTTAACTCGCCTAATCGATCACTCGATAAGGTAAAGACCTAGGAAGTCCATATCCGGATAAACCATCGCGTATCTAGGGAAGGATCGGGACCCTAGACGGGGTGTCTGGACGGCGCAATCGAAATTTCCGCTCCGTCTACTCGGATCCTTGAGAGCTAAATATCTCCGCCACCCTCCGGCCGTGATCCATTCTCCTAGAGCGTGCAGTCCTCCTCTCGCCGTGCCAGGAAGGAGCGCATTGCGCCTCGAGGGAACGGAAATAGACTTTAGGAAGCCGAGGTGCACGCGCGTATTTTCGACTTTATGACCAGAAAAGTGCGGCTCGCCCTCGCCTAGGGGCGATTTAACGAGGCTCGGGAAGCGGGGGAGGGCAGGTTAAGGAGAGGTTGGAGGAGGCCTTCCTGTAA
Organism: Orussus abietinus; assembly: GCF_000612105.2. Taxonomy (NCBI): domain Eukaryota; kingdom Metazoa; phylum Arthropoda; class Insecta; order Hymenoptera; family Orussidae; genus Orussus; species Orussus abietinus. Next base: position 2,268,512 of record NW_019396004.1, read on the forward strand.
ATAGCATGATGTCAAACGGCGGTGGGCCACCGGTTGCATAACGCCTGGCAGGGATGCAACTGCCAGAACGCGACCCGGACCACACTCAACTTTCCGATGACAGTCGTCGGACAGGCGAAAGCGCGATCCGTGGCGTCCAATCTAGTCCAAAGGACGTCCCCGTGTGAGCTGAACTCTTAATTAAGTGGAACGTTGAACGTTAATAGGTAACCATGGGTCGTAGGTCACCAGCTCCCAATTGTCCGCACCTAGGGACCCATCAGCTCCCAAACGTCCACCGAACGTCTGTACTCCGGATGTATCGCATCTCCCAGCTGGTCCCGGGGACTCGGGTGGACGTGGTTCCCTTCTAAACGGCGAATTCCTTGCAATGGCTCGCCCATGCTCCGGGAACGCAGCGAGTCGTCTCGGGTCCCGGCGCGGTATGGGGAAAAGTCCCGCGAGATGCAATCTCCCAGGGTGACACGCGCGGAGGCCGCTCCGATTTATAGAGCGTCGGGGATAAAATACGAGTGGCAGGGGCCTCGTCGTTGCAGCCGGGGTACAAACCGATCTACAATGTACCGGTTAATGTGCACTTGTCGGGCCCTACCCATAGGCCGGCGTTGCGGCTCGCGGCAGCTCTCGTTGCGCCGTAATCGTGAATAAATAAGTAAGAGGACGGCTCGTCGATCGGCGGGAGCGCGGTTAACAAATTGCAACGCTCCGCCGGCGCTGGTGTATTAACGTCCGTGTCGAAATTGCAGCCGATAGACACACGGACACGTGGGTACGCGGAGTGTGGACGCGTGGAGATAGGTATCCGGGCTGGGACCGGGAGGTGGTGCAGCTGCGGCGTTTAAAGAGGCGAGTGCACCTCCGCCGGCGCCGTCCTGTCGTTGCCTTTGCGTGCCTTTGCTTGCTCCAATAATTCCCGATAGACCATTGTAAGGTGGCGCAACTCGCCATTTTTGCCCACTTCGAGCCCGAACCGGCGAGGGCTCGTTCATTCCCAGGATGGAGGGAGTGCATCGGACTGTAGCCGATAGCGCCGAGGATTCGAGCAAACTCGCGATAATTCCTTGAAATTCGTATGAATTGAAACATGGACCAATCTTCGTCATGACGTTGGACCTTATCGGAAAAGGTCCTCGTCCCCAAAGGATGCCCAAAAAGGAGCGTTCCCGGTATCACCAGGAGTATCACCGCGGTGCATCGCCGGTTGCACTTGACGCGCGTGACCAGCCCGATGCAGGCGTGCCGATCGGGAGGGTTCACGGCGGGACGTTGTTCCAGTGACGGACTCTCCTTCCTCCGTTGGTCCCTGACTCCATCTAGCCCCCCCTAGGTCGCCGATCACTCCGCCGGTCCGCGTTGCGATTCTTTTAAACGCTCCGCAGCTGCAGACCGGACGGGACCGGAGGTCGGCGAATCGTCTCCTCGAGATCCTGGCACCTGGACCTGGGATCCTCCAGGACTTCAAGGGTTGGTCCCCTTCGCCTGCCCCGGAAGGGAACCTAGTCGAGCTCTATACCCCCGGGGAATTTCCTCCAGGCTTCCAGACCGGCCAGCTCGCCGGATCGGCGGAACGCAGCTTTGCTATTTCTAGAGTTGGCACAGGTCCCCGGTCAGCTCGTGCGAGCTTCTTTGGGGATTCGAGGAGAAGCACGTAAGGAGGTCTCGAGAAATGCGTTGGGTCCATCGCGGGCCTCTTCCTATACGGGATGACGACCTGGCGTTCGTTCTTTGGACCGACCTTGCGAGGCGAAGTCTAGATTTCGGGACTCGACGTCCACTCTTTGGACCTCGGGACCCGGGACTGTGGTCAGGGCTCCAGGGGAACCGTTCGTTCCCTGCAAGGGGGTCGCCGAAGTCGGCCTAGAAACGCCTAGTCGAAAAATGCACTCTCGAGGAGTCCGAGGGATCGACCTCGGCGGGCCGTCGGCCCGGCACACGGTGACCTCCCGCGATCTAGGGCGCTGCAACTGCGCCCTGACGTCATCCTAACTCGCTAACTCGCTCGCTCTCGGTTAAGTCAACCCGTGCATTCGAGTGCACAATGCGCCTCTCTATCTCGACTGCACACGCCGAGTCCCGCTGCACCCCTGCGTAGCGGCTCGATGATGAGTCGAGGCACCCTTTGGCGAGGCGACACACTTTTTGCCGGAGTCCATCGGGCCCCTTCGTCGGTCTTTTCGAAGAGACGCGTCGAAGCCGTCTCGAGTTTCGAGATCTCGACCCATTTCGAGGGATTTTCATCCTGGGGTTTTTAACCGATCATGGTCCTGCTATTTCTGAATTCTTTCGTAATTCCTGCACCTTTCAGTCACTGCAGGACCAAGACCGAGTTTGCCCTCCACTCGGGAAGTGTCGGTCCGAGCAGGATCGCGAGGAGCGACCCGGTCCCCGCGTTTTCCCCTTTCCTCGGCGGATTGCACACGAGGCCCGTGTTTACGGGCCCGATTGCGCAATGCGTTGGGTCCGCGCAACGGTTTACTTTCATCTAAATTATGCAGGTCTGAATGCACGAGGTCCCGGTGAGCGTTTGCTCGAGGTGCACCTTAAGCCTGTCTCTCTCTCCCTCTCCGTGCCCGCGCCCTCCCTCTCTCTCCGGAGTCACGTTCGTAGTGCTCGCGCGTTCGGATCTCGGTATGAATTATGATAAAGAGGTAGATATACGGTAGGTGGGATAGGAGAATGGCCCAGATACGGGAAGGCCAGGCCGATGAACCGTCGAGGACGAAATTCGAGCGCACCTCGATGCACGAGCTTTCCCTGTACCCTCGATTTGCCAAGCGAGTTTGCACGTTCCTGATTTTCCAGGATCCTGATACACGAGAGAAATAAAAAAATGCAGAAAAATCAATGAGCAAGGGGTGCGATCGAAAGATGAGGTCGATTCGAAAAAAGGGCCGAAAAATCTGAGGACGGCGAGAAATGAATCGAACCAGCGGATGAGATAGGAGAGAATAAAAAAATAGAAGAAAAATCTTAGAGCAGGAAATTGCCTAAGGGATGAGGTCGATCTAGAGGAGGACCGCAAGACGCGAGGTTTCGGCGAGAAATAAATCGATCGAACCGCCGGATGAGATAGGCGAGATAGGAGGATGGCCTAGATACGAGAAGGCCAGGCCGATGAACCGTCGAGGACGAAATCCGAGCGCGCCTCGAGACGCGCTTTTCCCGGCGACAAACTTCGCGACTTCGAGGTCGAGCCTCGGGAGGTGCTCTTCAGGGTGTGGGTAGAAACGCTCCCTGGAAGTAGAAACCCCTGCAGGCCTAAAATGATAATTATGCTCGGTCCAGGAGGGTTCGTATCAATTTTAAATGGAATTCGCGAGGTCGGCGGAATCTGGTCCATAAAGGAGTCCCTGACCCGGGCGAGATATCCGCCATCTCGTCCAAGGGACCCTATCGGAGGATATCTCCCTCTCGCCGAGCGTTCCCAGGCGGACTCATCATCCGGTCGTCCTCGCTCGATCCGGAGGATGAGAAAAAGCAGACTTTTCCCTCTTACCTCTTTGCCCGGCGGATGCATCGCTCGCGAGAGATGCGGCAGTCGTGTGAATGCACCCTGGGCATTCGAGGCCGACGACTGATGGCCAGCGCTCGTCCTCGACTCCTGGGATCGCAAGTTTCCCAAGCAAGGAATATCGATAAAAATCGCACGACCAGTTAATACGAGCCGATCGATGCTCGACTACGTCTTACTTAAAGGAAATCGATCATTTCCGTAGGATCGAGAGATAGGATCCTCCATTCGGGCCTACCGCTCTCGTCGGTCTTAGCCAGCCACCAAAGAGTGCCGCGACCTCGGTGAACGTTACGAAAATCGGACGTTCTCCCGAGAAATCCTAGATTTCACCCGAAGCCCTTGGGTCCGTTCCGAAGGCGTGGACTCTTCAATCTCGACACCTCGAGCTAGAGGAGCCTAAACGACCTCCCCAAAACGATGCCGAAAAAACAAAGGAACAGCTGACATTCTGATCGGCACATAACAAAAGGTCGTCCAGGATCCTTGGATGCTCTTCCCACCCAAGAGGGCGCAGAATCCAGCATTCCTCCACCCTGTCGTCCTCGCAGCTCCCAGTGGGAACGATCCAGAGGTCTCTCGAAAGTGCCCCCCCCAAGGATAGCCCGCCCACGTTTTCATTTGCGATTGTTACTTGCGAAATTCATTAGCGACTCTCTCTCTCTCTCTCTCAGGCCTGCCCAGATATATCCGATAGGGTGGCACATACTCGGCAATGGTATTATTAACTGCTAGGGGAAACGCGCGATTACCATTAGCTCGGCACGACGAGGATTCAAAGTTCGCTCCCGCGAGTTCTGGCCCTCTCCCTCGCTCCTACGTAGAGTCCCATCGCCTCGTCTCCGTCTGGCGCGTTCATTCTCTCCTACCCACCCGTATCCCCGTCTCCGGCGGACCTGCAGTTGCAGCGCAAGCGTTCCATTATTGCGCGATCGTCGCTGGGCGGATACGTTATAAGCCGAGCCGTTGTGAATTGCGTTGCACAACGCTCAGGATCTCGCCTAGGTGTCGCTGAACCCGGTCGCTCCTGCTCTCCTTCTGGCGGTCTCGATATTCCCAGGAATCCTCACCAGCTCCAGCATCCACCGTGGACCATCTCCCAGATCCGAAAGTTCTCTGGAAATCTCTTCGTCCGGACCGCTGGACCCTAAACCTGGCTCGATGCATCCCGGGTCAGCACCATAGGGACCGGGAATACCCCGTAGAAAGTGGGAATCGAGGATGGGCATCGAACTCTAGGTGGTGGGCCCTTGTGGGTGGACTCTTAATGCCTCCACCCGCGGCGACGGGGCATCCAGATGCAGTCCGGGCCCAATCGCATCTGCTTTCCCGAGGCTCTCTCGTGGCGTCTGCAGGGCCACGTTTATTTACAACCAAGGCCTCCGTTAATCTCCATTCGTGCCCGAGCGTAACGCGACGTCGCGTTACGTAACGGCGTGTCGCTCGTGACGTCACCGAACGGCGGAAAGTCGACGCGAGCGGGGAAAAAGGACGCGAACGACGACGCAACGTCGGGAAAGTCGACGGCCCCGGTGCGGATCGCGTGATATCCCTCCCGTGGGTCCTTTCCTAAGGACGTCGGAGTAAATCCGGGAGTTCCACCTGAGGACGAGTCCTCCGGCGTGCACTAGTTGCGGATTCGGCGGTTCCTGGCAATTCTCTTCGCCGCGCCTCGCGGGAATTAATCCCCGCGCCAGATTCCATTGATCCGGAGAAAGAGAAGAGCCGACGAGGTGGGGGATAGAGAGGGAGAGCTACGGCGTGCCAGCAAAGCCGAAAGTGTCCCACTAACGGGGAACAACGACCCGCACCGACACACGCGGCCTCTCCCTTCTCTCCGCACGCGGTCGCTCGAGAGTGTATCCCGTTTACGGCGGTCCGGGGTACCCGTTAACTGGAGACACGATAACGCCAACAACGGCCGAGTCTGTTCTCCCGGAACGGGATAAAAGCGGAAGATTATCGGCACCCGTCCTCCGGGCCTTCCGGCCCTCGAAACCTCCTCCTCGCGGGTACTCGGACAAGTTCCCGCCACCTCTTCTCCCACGTTTTACCATACCCTTGGCATAAATTAAGGAAAGGAAAAAAAAAAAATTAAAATAAAGTACTCGAACAAATTTCCTCCACATTTTACCATACCCACCGCATAAATTACCGAATCAACGACCGACGATATCAACACATTCTCGATCCAGAACTCCCCTCGGAATTCGGTGAAGTAACATGAATTAGAATTAGAATAAAAATTCACTGAACCGTAGAAATACCTTCTTTTCTATTTATTTCGTTCATTTGAAGAATTTATTCGTTTTTTCGAATTTATTCGAATTTATACGAAAGTATTGCCTCGGTACTATTCGAGGAATCGTTCAACCCTGGTTAGATGCAATTTCATTGTGTCTCAGGGGTGTTCCCAATAACGCGGTAAAAAATCCTCAGGGAAGAGGAGCAGGTTCGATCTCGATCTATCGAGTCCTGGTCGAGCTCTGGACGGGCATCCTCGAGGAAAATCAGCGAGAGTGGACGGATGTGTCCACAGGGGACCGGGTCGGTACTTAGTGCTCGTGGTCGTGTCCGCTCGCGCTCCGAGAGCACTCGGAGTGCCACTCGCAGCGGAGATGCCGAAGAGAGATGAGGGGGAGAGGGTCGTGTACGAGCTTCGTCCCGCGAGGCTCGTACACGTTGCGTACGCGTTCTTGCGCGTGCGCGTGCGCGCAAGCCCCGGCCTCGGTATGGGTGCGTCGGTGTGCCGGCCTAGATTCCCGCGGGTTCAACGGTCTCTATCGAGGTGACTTCTCTCCGCTCGTTCGCTTGCTCAACGCGAACGCCCGGACCGAGTGCCGGGCGCGAACGGGTTCGACGATTCGTCACCGGGACCGACCCGGACCGATAGGGACGGATAGGGACCGATAAGGACGAGAGAGACGGACGTTCGGTCCATCTCCGGAGATACTTAACACGGCGGATGCAAAGCTCGCCAGGAACGCGTTAGAGCTCGGTCTCGGGGAAGGCGCTCCGGAACCTTCTCGAACCGCCTGCGGTACCGGAGGTCGAGCGCCACCGGAGCGGTTGCAAAACGTCGAGCAACTTCGCCTCTGCGGTGCCGGCGACCGCTCGAGGACGCGTTCCGGGGTGTCCGCACTTTTACTTTCACGACCGGCCGATCGCCCCTTTGAATAGGTTCCAAGGAAGGAGAGGCTAGACAAAGTGTCTACGACCTCGGCATCCGAGCGTATCTACCATTATCCTCAACCTGACGAAAAAGTCTCGGACACCCGGATCGCCATCTTGCCGCCGGGATCCGTGATCCTGGAGTCGGGAATCGGAGATCGGCAACCTCGACCCCCTTAGGGGAGTCCTCCTCTCGGAGGTTGGGAGATCGCCATCTCTCGGATCGGCGAGGTCGAGTCTCTCGACTAAACCTCGCCGACGCGGACGGACTTGAGAACCCCTGGCTAGCGTGTAATAGTTTCGATCGAAAGGAGGTTACGGAGTGAGTGAACTTTGCCGCGCGGTCGGTGTTGGTGAGAGCGCTCGCGAAGTGCTCGCGCAGCCTCGGATACCTCGGGCCCGCGACGCACCAACACGCGTCCACGCAATCCCGACCTATGGAGAACCACTCTCCGCGGTTTCTCCGTCGTAGAGTCCTGCGCCGATCGCGGCCGAGTCCATCTGTTTCCACCCCGAGTCGGAGGTCTCCTGGGAAAACAGCCCCCCATGGGCTCCGGATCTTCGCCCCGGGGCTTTCCCTCCGGCCTTTCATGCCGCGCTATGGAGAAACTTCGGAAGTAGCGCCGCTCGCAATGGACTCCCATTGAGCCGGGGAACGAGTTCGGGCGCGCGCGCGAGTTAGCGTAACGACGCCGTGAATCGGGCCGTCGTTCACCGCGGAAGCGCGTTGCGCAAGCGGCCCGCGAGAATCGCGGGAATCGGTGTGGCAACCTAACCTAACGCCGGATCGGCGCGCCTCGCCAGTTTCGCTTTCTTTCGCCGGGCGTCGCGCGTTCCGAGCCGTGTCAACGATCCCCGAGCACTTCTAGTTCCCTACGTACCCGAGACTTTCCCCCCGAGAACGTAGGGAAATTATTAAATTCGATTTGAAACGTCCGAAACCCATCTTTCACACATTTTTTCCCCACTGGCGAGTGCCCGTCGAACTTTCGAGAACTCGTGGAACGTTCGTCACTTTCGATCGATTTTCCCTAGGATCCTAGGAATTAGGATGGTTAGAATTAATTTGAGGAAATGATTCAGATTTTAGGGGCGACTTCCCGAGGGGGGGATTTCCTATTTTTTTGGGATTATTTGGATTGGAATGGAATTCCCTGTAGGAACTGCTCCGAGGTTAAGGTAGATCGCGTTTCTTCGACACCGACCGTAGTCCAGGACGGCCGACCAGTCGAGCGACAAACCTACTGGCGCAGTAGGTAACTTCTGGCTCTGTCCGACGGAGGAAGTAGTAGGTGGCGGTACTGGTCGGCCGCGGGCTAGCTGGGCTGACTGCTCGCGACTTTATCGACTCCCCGCGGGTCGAGAGCGCGGCGGTGGCGCCATCGGACGGCGAGCGCGCGAACCGTGTCGCGCGCTCACCGCCATATTGTCGCGGGAGGAGCTGAAAAACCGATATCACGAGATCCTACTCATTTTACAAGACCATAGGTGTCCTACGAGGTTCCCATAGAACCTACTCAAGGAATCCCGCCAACCTCTCCGCGACTTTAAACCTGGTACCGAGTAATCGGGAATATCGTGCGTTTTGTTATCGATTTAAGTGCATTTCGCAGTCACTCACCGGTCGGGAGAGCGTTTTCAATTCTCCATGGACATGGAGCTTCGGGGTGGTGGCACTTACCTGAAAGCAAGAAAAAACGAGATTACACGTTTAACCGGGGGATAAAAATAAAAAGGAAATTCGAGAGGTTAGGTCAATTCGCTCGGCATTCCCGGCGCCCTTCGCCGCGAATAAGTCGGCGCGCAATAAGGCCGAGACGCCTCCCATGATTCCATGGGGTTACTGACCGGGCGTCCACCCCATGCGGTTGGTGCACATGCACGTGCGCTGGTGCGCGTGCGTCGAGGCGAGCGCGCGGTCTCGACGCCTCGACGCGCCGAACGGACGCGCGCCCGGCCTGATGCAATTGTAACGCTATCGCTCGCGGTCGTCCGCGCGAGAATTACGCATCTTCGCGATGACGGGACGCCGGATGCGTAAGGGGACCGGGACGCGGCGTTATTGTCCTAGGTTAGGAGCTCGCCGCTGAAAGAAAATCGCCGAGCGAGGCGAGGACCCTTCCGACTCGTCGAGAGGGGAAAAAAAAAATCATCTCCAGGGTAGAGGTCATCGAATTCCCGGACTTTGACCTTAGACCGAGAGCTTCGACCCTCCCGAGGAGGATTCGGGGATATCCGACCTAACCAATCCCTGAGAGGACCGAAAATCCGGGATTGCGCGTGGCCGAGCTTCCGCATAGGCTTTTTCGTCCGCGAGGGTGGCGCCACCCCCTGGGAGGCTCGGGGCACGTCGGGAGTTAACGAGAGATCGAGTGGCGATATTCTCCGGGCGTGGAACCCGGAAGCGAGCGGCACTCGATCCGAGGGTGAAGGAGGGTCGCCGGGATCAGCGAAAGAGGGAGAAGTATATCAAAGTCTCGCCCGCTTCCGCGTTCCCTCTCTCTCGCGCGGCCGCCGCGAGCCGTAGCTCCCTCTCCCTCGGGCGCACGCTCCACCCCGGTGACATTCACCCCGTTTAGCCTTCACCTAGCTCGCGGGATTCCGGGCTTCGCCGCGCGCCACCGCGCGTCCTGGCGAGTCCTGGGTGGAGGGGGAACGGATCCCCGAGAGCCGCGAGCTGGCCGGCAATCGCGGCCTCTAATTTCACCCCTTAAGGGACAAAGGGTGCCGAAGGAACGCGACGACCCTAATCTCTGCTCCACCCCTAACCGCGGACGATCGATCATCGAGCACACCGAGGAAGCGGCGTTGTGTCCAATTTTTTAACCCGAAGGGGGGTGAACGAATTCCTTTGTCGTCCTCTCCAGGATCCACGTTCCCCTGGTAGGAGTCCACGAAGGTTACCCGGAGTTCCGCGAACTTCCCCTAAGCGACCGACTCACCCTCCGGCTCGAGCTGGCCCAGTTTATCCCGCAATTTCGCCGGCTTGCAGACGGCCTCCAACCCTCGCCCCATAGCCACCCCCGACACTCGATTCGAGCACGGAGACGCGGCGAACAAAGATCTGGACGAAGAGTCGAGATATTCCCGAACCGATGGATATTAAACGAGAAAACTATATCGGAACAATGGTGGAAAGTGCTGGACTCGACGGAGATATCGCCGATGGGGTTGGTCGTCTACTTCGAAGTCGGTCCGCAAGAGGCGGAGCGGTCGTTTCTCCCCGGGGTTAAGGGAGTCCCTGAATTCCCTCGGGCACTCCCAGACCCGGCGGAATCGATTCAGCGTTAATAATGAATTAACCGGGACATTTACGTAAGATTGACGTATCAAGATCCGCCATTAGTCAGGGGTGGATCTCGTCCCGGGGCAGGAAGTGGGTCCCGTCTTCGGGGTGGCTGTGTCGGTGCCCCTGACATTAAGTCACCACCCCTAAGAGTCCAAGGCGATTGTCGCGCGCACGAGGGCAGGACTGCAGACAAGGAGGATTCCGGAGCACGTGCCGGTTCCAGGGTCTCCATGGAAACGGCGACCTTGTCCCGCGCAACGATCCCTCCTTTTCCCGGTACCGGAGCACCCCTTTCCGCCGGTGGGGACCGCTTCCGGTTTCGTTCGGCGACCACCACGTGGAGATAACGACCGCTTCCAGTGCCCCATGACCGGAGGAAACGGTACGGATCAAGAGGAGGGTCCATTAGGTCTGCATCCCTGGATATTAGAAGACCTCTGGAGAACAAAGGAGTCGGACAGCGCGCGGTGGGGGTCCAGGACGCGTCTTAGGGGGAGTTCGAGGTTCGGCCAGGGCGGAAGGAAGGACGAGCCGACCGGGCCACAAAGGAAATCGTTTTATAAGTGGGATAACCAGGATGAGCGGGAACGAGGTCTCCTTTGGGCAATCGATTGCTGGTAGAGGGCGACTCCTGGGAACAAAGGACCTGCTGGTCCTCGCAGTCGGCGAAACGAGGACCAGGGTCCTTAGACGACTTCTGCCCCCGGCAGTTCGCACCCTTTTCCGTCGATCTTTGGAATACGAAATCAGGGACCGGACAAAGGAACCGAGCCGAGCCACTTCGGAGGCCGACTCGAGTATCCGCCTCGCGTTTCTTTGGTTTGGACCAAGTTCTCGAAATAATTGTAGGCCGCCTTTCGGCGACATCCCGCGGCCCGATTTATCGGCCGGGCGACAAAGGGCGCGAGCCGTGCCGAAAGTATTCCCGCCCGTCGCGCGTACACCCCCGGAGGGAGGAGGAAGGTCCGGAGAATCTATTGGCACCCTTCCGTGCACCGTCCCTAAGTTTCCACGGCGAACCACCCTCGCCGCTCGTCTGGCAACCCCCCCGAGCCCTGAGAAACCCGGAGGGTGCCGCCCGCCCACCCACCGCCCTTCGTTCTCCAACCCTGCATTTCGGAACAAAGACAAAGCCGATCGACCGACTCTTTGTCCCCTAGGTCCCTTGTCCCGTCCGAGGATGTCCTAGACCTCGTAGCTGACCCACAACCGCGGTTCGATGAGAATTCCCATAATTCGTCGCGAATTCCCACGATTTGACGAGAATTCCCACAATTTGACAAGAATTCGCACAATTTCCCGAGAACTCCCGCCGATGACACCCTGAGGAGTCAACGAATTCGACGTTAATTCGAACGAGAGAGAGGCATCGCCATTGTTCTCTGCAAGGAGGCTCCAGAAATGGGAGTCCTGGCGTCCTGCGGGAAGCAGGAGGAGCCGCTTTATCGTTGACAGCTCGGCCGAGTTTTACGAGGTTCCCCCGGTGGAGGTCGAGGGCCCGGGAACCAATGGGAGCCCAGGACCGGCGGAGTTGTGTGGGAGCCGGTCTCATGGTGTGGGTGCAACGCGGAAGAGGGAAGCTACAGCGCCGTTCAGGATCAAGGTCCTGCCGGTGCGTTTTCCGTCCTCGGCGGAGGTGCATCCCGGCGAGCCCTCGTAAAACCTCGGCGAACCTCGTAAAACCCGCGGGACCGCGCGGGGGAAAAGGTTGGAAGGTAGGATCGGAGGTGGACGCGTCTCCATGGAGACCCATGATCCCGCGCCAATCGATAGGGTGCAACATTGACAACGGTCGCGCGGTGACACTGTCCGATAGGAGGTATGCAAGTGCAAGTGCACGACCTCGTGGTGGCACCTCGTGGTGCAACCTCATGGCGGGATTCTAAAAGGTCGAGAAAGAGGTGTCCGGACGCTACGGCGTCTGGCCTCATATGGGGTTGGCCGAAGTGGACCGTACTGATCTAGGCCACCCTAGGAGTAGCCCTGCTCCGAAAGAGGAGAACCTTCCCCGGTGGTAGGTCGCACCCTCCTCGTGTCAGAGAAGGGTTCACTACCCCCTGGCTGGCGAGGTTGCCCTTCGGGTGCCTTATTCAAGGTCCTCCGATGGGGTGCAGCGTCTCTCTCGAGGTTGCCATGACGACCGCCGCTAAACTACCCTTGCAACCCCCACGGAAACTGCGACGAAGCTTCTCACCCTCCCCCGTTCGTTTCGCCCGTCGAGTTAGGAAGCGATTCGACGTACCCTCCGGAGAGCCTAAAAAGGAAACTGCAAGACCCTTCCCGAATCGTCATGGCGACGATTGCTGCGAGGCCGTGCTTACTCGGATTTGAATCGGATTTCGGTCCTTTAGGAATTTTTCACCCTCCAGGAGGTAGCGACTAGACCTTCTCCATGGGTTTTGATAATTATCGCGATCGACCGGATCCCTATAGACGCATTTTCCGGCGACCCGGCGAGGACGCCGGATCGGGAGTTCCTGCTCCCGGGTACCCAAGGAGAACCTGGAGCACCCCGAGGTCTTCCTGGCGGGAAGCATTAACTTTTTGCCTAAACGTCGGCTTCCTCTCTGGCTGGTTTTTTCCTTTGTTCGCCGCTTCGCACCGTCTTCATTAATCCGCCGAGAAGAGCAATCAGAGGCGCTCGTTAGCGAGCGAGTTCGCACGGCTCCCTCGGGATCCTGGACCTAACCGGAAGTAGGTCCTCCGGGCTTCCGTCTGTTACTTAACAGTCCGCAGCCGCAGCTCCATCCCGTCCCCAACTGGGGCATCTACCCCTCTGGTGGTAGACTTTCCCTTTTCATTTTTTCCTTTTCCTTTAACTTCGATAAAATGCCTTCGCGCCCACATTCGAGAGCCCCATAAAAAAAGGGCAACTGGCCCGCTGAATTTTTCAGTCCCCCCATCAGGAATTCACGTCTCACCCTTCTCCGAGGGGGAGGTTTATTACGGTTGACGAGTTATCCCTCGTATAAAATGAATATATCCGCTGTAAATTATACATTAAGCGTGGAGGGTCGATTTCGGAATCGGCTATCCGATGCTACCGGTCGTTTCGCAAAATGAATTATTATCGAATTATTTCGAGGTACTCCTTTTTTTTTCCCCCGCCACTCGAGAGGCTGGAATTACAGACTGTACAATTTTGCCGGCGTGGGGTGTCTTCGAGGATGAGGATGACGCGCACGTGAAATCTTGAGCCTTGCTGGAGAGAAGAGAAAAAAAAAGAAAATAAGTAGCGACGGTTGGGTGGGCCCCTGGTGGACCAGGCGAAGTCCTACAGGACGACCGGCCACTTTTCTGGAGAAACTTTGCACGACCTGGGGAGGCTTTGCAGGACCTGGATACAGAAGATAGAGTGCCCCATGAAGTTTCTTCCCACCTCGTGAAGGTAAAGGATGGGGCGTCCCGGTCACCGACATCGGGAGCAGTAACCAAGGAGTAGGTTACCAGCGGACCCTCACCCTTTGTTGGGTCGTCGTCCTCCGCAACTGTTGCCACTCCAGGTTGCCACGGAGGAGAAGCTCCTCCGACTGACAATATCAGCGGACCCTCGTCCCAATTAGACGTTTCATCGAGGAATCGACCCGAAGAAATCTCATCTCCTTCCCTAAAGACTCGCTAATAGCGACTAGCAAAATTGGTTGCAGACTTGATCTCTTGCCAAAAAAAAAAAAATAAGGAAAAGAAATTGCAAGACAAAGACTGGACCAAGCAAAATGTCATCTTCATTTGGACTGGAGTGCTTACTAAATATCTAGTCGATAGTTGCCTAGCACCAGGTCGACAAAATCTGTACCCACGGGAACCAGGTCCTAAAAATCGGAGGGTGAGAGGCCCTCGGGGAGGGCTACCCAAGTGCCGGTTAAAAAGGACCTCCATTTCGAAGGAAAGGCAGAAGTTTCGGCGCAGTAACGGCGATAAGTGCGCAGGAAATCGTCCAAGACGTGGAACGGCGAACCGGGAGGGGGCTCCAAGGCCAAGGCCGCCCGGGAGGAAGCTCACGGTCAAGGCCTCGCGAAATACTTTCGGCCGAGAGGGGGCGAGAGAGAAAGAGAGATGGGGAGAGAGGAAGAAGAAGAGAGAGGGGGAGTTCGGCCGTGCCCCGAGAAAATGGCGACAGCGCCGAGGAGAGAAGGTGGCGAGAGGCCGGCCGAGGTCGGTGCCCTTAATGTCGAAGGTCTTCGACCTTCATCCCGCGCCTGCAACCTACGGGCCTCCTCCTCCCCCCGTGCACCTCTTTCCCTCTCCCAGTCCCTGTGCAGGGACTTTTTGCAAGCACCTGCTCGATGGACTGTTACCGGACCAGATGCCACCGCGGACGTACCTGGCAACCAATTCTGCTCCAGCATCCGGCGATCGTCCCGACTCGCCCTTATTCAAGGTCCTTCCAACCTTCTCCATCATAGAATCATCCTACGCATCTTAATTCGACTTACTTTAGCGACCCTCTACCCTAGACCCGTCCCCATTTCATCGGCAACAACAACCAGGAACAGATGGAAGGTGGTCATCGGCGCATCCTTGGACCAACCTCGGACCCAACGACCGACCTTGAATTTTTCCCCGGGTCTTATCAGAGTTAGGGCTCGATCCATTGATCTGGAGCCGCCGAGAGTGGAGGTCGTCTTCAAGGCGAAGGGCGTCTCGTGACCCTATCTTACGTCGAGATGGGTTTGGGGGTCGCGGCCGTCGCGACGCTCGTCAGGGTCCAAAGCCGGGCGGCTCGTCGCTCGTCAAAACGACGGCCATTATACTTGCATAAGGAGGTTAGCAATTCAAATGGCCGCGATGCTATGCAAATGCAGGCTGCAGCTCGGGTTTATATGTATTAATGGGTCAGTGGCATCGGCTACCATCGTGTACAGTGAACCGAGCCCGATCGTTGCACTTTTGCCGTGGCCTCTCTTTCCCTCTCCTTCGGCGTCATGCCCTCCCCCTCCCCCTACTCCTCCTCCTCTCCCCACCGCAAGACCTACGTCTCTTTTTCTCGCCCTCGCGGCCTACTGCACGCTACTCTTGACCAACGGCGAAAGGCGCTGGACCCGACGCATCTCGAGCTCCTTCAGCTCGCATTCCGACGAAAGGGTGCCGAGGAGTCCATCGATTCATCGGGAACCAGATCTCCGCGGACGGAGAAACGCGGAAGGGCCGCGAGTCTTCCCGATTTGGCGATTAAGAACCGAAGAAACTCCCCGCCTTTGGGGGTTAGGGACTCTGGACCACCACTTGGCCGATGGTAGCAAAGAATCCAGGAGTCCCATAGAAGCCCAGATCCTATGTTAGCGCTAGGTGCTCTAAAAGCTGGCTAACAAGCCAGAAGTCGGGATAGAAGAGAGATCCCATGTGTTAGTCAACGATATCTCACATACGGGAGGAAGAAAGACGCATATTGTAAGGCGAGTATTGTGGGTAAGACAAAGAAGGAATGGATTTTCCTATATATCGCCATAAGATTAAGAGAGATGGAGAGACGATTACAGCGCCGCCATCGGTCGGCTAACGTACTATTTATCGAGCATCGAACGTCCGTATCCTTCTGGGCTTTTATGGGACTTCTGAATTCTTTGATGATAGGACCCATGGCGAAACGGAGGACGACCAGGAAAAATCGGAAATTCCTCGCGACTCTGGGTGCGTTCTTGGTCCTGGGTGAGGAGTTTTGTGCTTCAGCTCGCAAATCATCCGTAATTTATGAGCTTCCCCTCTCCGCCATGCGATCGGAAATTAAGGCGTAACGCGTAGAGCTGCGACTGCACCGGACCGGGGAATTGCCGTTGCATAAATAACGGCTTTATTTTCGCGCAATCCCGAGCCGACCTCGTAAATAACCGAGGGGCGACCATAAATCAGCCCTAAGGGCCTCGAATCATCTCAAGGATAAATAACATTATAGGTTTAGTGCGGTAGGCCTGAGTCGCGACAATATGGCGGACCGGGCTCGTGGTCGGCGACCCTTCGGGAAAGCGTGCATTTTTCCGATCGAAAGGTTCCTCCAAAATGGCCGCTCCTTCCTGGAGGACATAAGGACCTCGTCGCGGTTAAACTAGATCGGAATAAGACGAAGTGCTTCCCTTAGTCGGGAAGAAAACATTTGCCTGGGAGTACTCTTCGAGGAGTAGGACGAATGTCCGGGATGATCTGGAACCTTCCCACAGGAAGCGAGATGTTTTTTTTCTTTTATTTTTTTTTTCGAGGGGTTATTAGAGGAAACGTAAGAAGAGGGAAAGGGAGGAGGACCCGAAATCATCGCAGTCCCCGATCGGGGCCTTAAAAAGGAGGTAATCCTGAAAAGGGACGCACCTTGCGGCCCCTTCGCTTTCCCAGGTCGCGATCCCATTTCCCTTTAGGTTTTAACCCTTTTCCCGGATTCGGGAGAGAAGGGAGAACGTAGGGCACAAAGGGAGGACTAAAGGTTCCCTATCAATCGGCCCGCGCCCCCGCGACGACAATGCCCCCGTGATTCGAGGTTATTTCATCCCCCGAGGCCACCGGATGTCCCGATGCAGCTGGGGATGCACTTTCCACGTGGAGGGCCCTCCGTATCCCCAAAATCTCGGAAACTCGGGGAGAGGAGCGCGATCCAGGGGGATCCCTTGCCGATAAATTCCACCGCGAAGGCCACCCCCGACAATGGCTGCTCTATATACGGGGCCCCGACGAAAGGGTTGCGACCTGTCGAGGTTGGGCCCTACACCTAGACCCAAATCCAAAATTTCGAAGGACCTACCTGGGGACTCCAGGTTTGTGGAATCCGACCAGGATCCCTTCGTTATATCGACCCACCCTTTCGCACAGGGGTGGCCATTGTCGGCTAAACCTGCCGACCTGGCTAGGACCCATCGCGTATCCTTGGACTCCGCAATCCTGGCCGCGTCCCCTTGGCGAAAAGCCCCGGATAATAATTTAACTGGTTCGATCCGCCATGGAAAACCCTTTCCACCAGTGTGACGGCTGTGAAATCGGCTCGAGAGGGTTTACGGCGACGCCGGAGGGGGTGATTTATCACCGCCGGAAAAGGCAACCAGATCTCCGGACACCATGAAGAAGGTCTTCGGGTCGGTCCTCGGCAGATCGGAAGCGACGCAAATTTCTAATGATAACCTCGGACGGTCTATTTTAGATAAAAAAAAAACGGACAAAAAATTGAAATAACTGTTTCCCTATCAATTTTCTACGCGAGTTCGATTGCCGAAAAATTCTGCTCGCGATTTGGGACTTTTCAGGGTTTAGGTGAAATTTCGTCCGGGCTTCTCTGCGAGGTTGGTTTTGCGGGTGGAGGTCGAAACGTAAGATGCGAGGGTTCCCCTAGGCAGGGCTCGACCCCTGGTCGGTTAATATCCGAAATGGAGCATTCCAAATTTGGCGAATCCCACCGGGGGGGCGTCTTCCCCCGCGGCCCGATGGGCCCCTTTCGGGCTAGGGTGGAGAACAAAAAGAGTCGAGCCGAGAGGAGCGGAATTCGTCCTCCCCAGGGATATATAAAGTGGGGGTGGTTAGAAGAGCGTGGCCAAGGTCGGGATCGGCCGAGGCGGATCGTTCCCTTGGCAACGATATCCCCAGGGAATCCGAAAGCAGCGGTCTCGGACACATCCCGGATTGCGACTTCACCCGAGGGCGGGAAACGAGAAAACCGAGGGTGGAAAAACCACTGACCTAAAGAAGGGCGGTGGATCGAGGTCGCGGTACATTTCGAGGGGCTCCGAAAACCAGGAGATCGGAATTCGAATCTCGAGGAGGAACCCGAAGGGGGTGGAAAAATTCACCAGGGTACGTCCCCCCACCTACCCCAGTCGAGATGCCTCTTCAAGGCTCTCACCCCGAATTTATTGGACCCGATTCAATAATGCCTCATGACAGGACCTCGAGAAAGCGAAGGTCCTGGGAGGGTTGGGGTCCTCCCTCGCATTCCTCGGGATTTTCGGGGGATGAACCTCTACCGGGTCGAGGTGTAGAAATTCGACAAGTCGAGAGGAACTTCCAGTTAGGAAGGAAATCGCAGCCGCGACTGCGACCGCGCAGGAGTGGGTGGGCGTAGGAGTGGACGAGTAAGGAGAGAGGAGTTCGTTTACCCTCCGCTATCGCAATAGGACTCTTTCGGACGTAATCGCGTTCTTGTCTCGGGTAATTCTTTTCCCCCCCTTCCCCAGTGCCGCGCACTCCGCCGCGACGCGCGCGATCCAGACAAAATCCCGGACCCCGACACCTGATCGCCCGACCATACGCGAGCATACATCCAACCACCACCTCACGCATGGGATCGATCAGAAATTAGAAAATATTCGAGCCGATCCAGGAAGAGTCGAAAAGTATACCCTAATACCCCGTATACCCCTAACACCCCCCAACAAATCCTTTGAAATTAATTAAAGGACCTCTAATCAATCCCACCCACCGAGTAGTCCAACAACCGAGGAGCCGTCAAAGAAGTCCACCGAAGACCGCGCATGTCAAAATTCCGGGGAATTAAATGAAAGTAGGAGAAAAATCCGGGTAATTAGCCAAAGGAGGGGAAAGGGCCCAAGGGACGCGCAATGGTACGAGGGCAAAGGTGGAAGGTGGCCAGGAGGGACGCACTCACGCAGGGCCACCAAAGATGCCCAGCTTGGCCCTTGGCCTGGGCAGCGGCTCGACCACCTCCTCCTCCTCCCCCTGGGCACCTCCCCTGTCAGAAGGGCATCTCCTTAGGGCCAGGATGGAACGGAGGGGAGTCAGGGCAACGCACGCGGCGGACCTTGAGGCACCGATTCTCCTCCACCTCCTCCTTTGCCTCTTCCCGGCAACCTACGAGCCACCTCGGCCCCTCCACCTCCCACCTCGAAGGTGCCCGCGAACCTGGCATAGCTGGTGGGGATTCCGCGAGGTGGAGGGGCCGGCTGCACGACCACGCGCACCATTACACCGCAATATGCAGGCCGATGCACCTCCTTGGCCCCTCTCGGGCCAATGCACCGCCGGAGGGCCTCGCGCGCTGCGCCGAAGGGTGGGACGTCGGAAGAGGAGCGTCCCGGTGAGGCCTCGTCGACTGCGCACTTATCGCCAGTCCAAGGGACCATTGGCAGCGAATCCGAGAAGGAGGACACCCGGATGACTCTACACCATGGATGATAGAGGGTTCTTTCGAGCTTACGCGTTAATAAAGTCAGGCATTACAGGTAGACCCAGGGTCTACCTTGAGGGGTAGAGGCTATCTTATCGGAATCGAGGTATCGGCGTTCCGAGAGCAAGTTCATAGGAATATTTTTGAAGGGGAGGGAGGTAGAGGAGCCCCTTATCACCGGGAGCCGCAGAGATTATGGCCCCGAGACGATGAAAGGCGATGGAGGTCGATCATTCGGAGGTGCGAGGAGGAGGAACTCGAAATCAGGGGATCTGGAGAGGGAGAGAGAAAAACTCGAGAGGGGAATTAGCGAGTTGGCGAGAGAATTAGCGAGGGAGGAGGAAGAGGGGCGAGCCGGAAAGCGAAGGTCCAGGAAGAGAGGAGAGATTAATGATAGGAGTCGGTCGGCCTAATCCGACAGCCACTTCCGGGTAACAGGTTCTTCGGGAATGAGGAGCGAGGCTCGAGATGGAGGCGAAGGTCGATCGAGTGGTTCTACCTTTGGGTATAGATTCTTTTTTTTACGATTCCATTGTGTCTGGATATAAAACGTCACGCGACGAATGCGAGATAAAGGGTTGCGCATTGGGAGCGCAATTTTGCAGGGGCCTCGATTTCTTGATCAGCTGCTGTTTACGCAAAACCGTTGCGAGGTAATAGACAGATGCGAGGGTGTCGTGCTGCGTGGCCGATGCAACCCTTTGGCAGAGGAGCATCTGCCTATGGGGCTTGCAGTGAAATCGCGACAGACCTCCCCCGCGTTTGCACCAGGTCGAATTTTCGTGTTTCGGGAGCCCAGTTCGGGAAACCCGGAGAATTATTGCATCTGCCTGTGTCACCCGAGGGCATTGTGACGAGTGTTCCGGGTTTGCGCAAAGGGTTGCACCCCGAGGCAGATGCAAATGTCCGAAGAGCCCCAGGCACCATTAAACGACCCGGGCCCACGGTGCCCCCTGGGCCCTCGTATCCCACTTCGGGCAGAGGGACCCAAATAAGACGCAAGGGTTTCCCGGAAACTCCTGAAAAGGGACCGAAAGGGGGAAATCAAAGGGGTTGCGTGCTCGCGAGCTGGGCAGATGCACCGACCCCTGGGGTAAAGGGGCCCGAAAGGTGTACCCATCCATTAGTGGGATCGATTTCGACCTGCGAAACGCAGGAAATCAGACCTCGGAGATCCGGGCAAGATCCTCGGCTCCGATTTTCAAAAGGTCGAAGAACGCAGAATTTCCGCGTCTGCATCTGCGTGGCACTTTCCTGCCCTCGCCAGATGCGTGGATATATGTAAATAAGGCCGGGGCCGATCTAGCCGTCCTTCTGGGACGGAAGGAACGCACGCCGGGCAGGTGCGTCGGGACGCGTCGAAAAGAGAAAAACGACGCCGCGATGACCGCATCATCGGCTTTCCCGCCCACCGCATCGGCGGCAGCTGCCTAAAACCCCGGCACGCGTCCTGCAGCTCCTCGGGGCATTATGCAACTTGGAAAACCTGGCATTATACGCCCCGAGAGGAGATCCACACACAACGGCACGCACCGCACGTGGGGGTCGGGTCGCAGGAAACACGAGCGGCGTGACCGTGGGGAAAGGTCCATCGAACCTTTTTGCCCCTTCCCGATGAGCCTCGAATTTCTCCCCCATTTCCGGAGATCCCGAAAAAAAGGAAAAAAAAAAAAAAAGAAGAAAACCTGCGTTACGCATAGTCCACGTATCGAGGGGTAATTCGTCCGGAGGTTTTCGATCCCTACCAGTAGACGCAGCAGCGACCACCCCCCTGTGGAGATGTCAAAAACTCCCTCGAAATCCGCGACAGGTGAGGATCCCTGGTACCAATTTCCGTGTGCGTGTACGCACCATTACGGATGCCCTGGGAGTCCCTGGCAAAGAGCCCTTGGCAAATAAACCCTTTACCCGGCGACCCGACCCCAACGGCTCGGTCTGCTGCTGGACCCTAATTCTCCATCCCGGGGATCGCTCCTGGCGGCGTCATTTATCGTGTACACGCGTTTTCCTGCCGCTACAACGCGAGATTATTCCGCAGGTAACATTTCCCCATGGCGGAAAGTCTCGGCCACGATCCATAATGAGTTTACCAGAGCGTTCGTCACCGTGGACCAAGTCCGACGACCCGGGCCGAGAAACGCCGCGAGAGTAGAGTTCACTTTCCAATCGTAAACCGAGTGGATAATCCGCGGGATAGAGAGAAAAGGCGATCGGCTACGACAATGCGATTTAACGAGAGTGCCCAAACGTTTTTCCCCGCGCCTCGGAAAAGTCTCGAGAAAGTCGCCGGCGACGAAACTCGGCTTCTTCGAGGCGCAAAGAGTTACGCCTCATAGTCCGGGCAAAACGCGAATGGGACGGGGGAGGGAGGGAGAAACGCTTCCAAAGTGCGTATAAGAAGTGCATCGAGGGAGCTTTAGTTGTCTTTGGGGGATATTCCCGGTGTAGGGATGGTCTCGGAATTTTGGAGCCGATGGGGCCAACCCTTTTCGAATTGAACGCCTCCTTGGGAAGGGCGGCTCTGGAAAGAGGTTATGTAAGAGATCCTGAATTTTTCTGGGGGTGGTCCGGACATTTTTCTACCCTCTCGGGTCCTCCGACAGCTGCTGGAATTGACATAATCCTGTACAAAGGCAAATCGACACGCGTCGCGTGTAACGGGAGCCTCTTCGTCGCAATGGGTGCACCGAGGTGCAGTGCTTGCGTAACAGTCTCCTACGGGATTTCAGGAAGTCCCGAAAATCCCGGGGGTTAAAAGGGGGGCTCCAGAGAGTGGCTCCGGATGATCCCGAGGGGTCTGCCTCGGTTCCAACGGGCGCCGGGATTTTTCTAAGCGAAATAACGAAGCCCTTCCGAGGGGCCGAAAACTCGGTTTCGTTTTCTATTTCCCCCCAGACGGGGTTATCTCCGATAGATAAGGCCCGGGCCAGGAAGCGCGACCGAGTGACTCAAAAATTCAGGCCACTCAAAATTCCTGCCCCTCTTATCGGCCTTCCCCACCCTGGAAACGAATATCCTCGTTCCCCCTCTTCCAGGAGATAGTCTCATAATCTGTGCGGCCGGAGCCGAACTTTCTCCGCGCCGGAGATGAAAGTGTACTCCAGAGGATCGGGCAAAAAGGGGGGAAAGGAACCCGTCTCTTAACAGTCGTTTCCCGGTAAAGGGCGTAAATAAATATTTCAATAAAATACTCAAGAACCCACCGGTCCATGGGAGAGATCGAGAGATCCGGAAGTCCTTTTTTCAAACGTTTCCCAATCTACGTCAGGACGTTAAACTCCACTTCCAAGAGGAACTCCAAAATCCATCGACACCTTCCTAGGCGAAACTCTAATCGCCCTAAAATTCCGCGGCAAATTAAAAAATCCAAGTCCAAGACTCCCGATCAAACGTCCACTAATGACCCAAGTTAATAGAGAAGAAAAAAAGAAAGTGACATCCAAGAGACATCCGACTCACAGCCTAATCACGCCATCGTCATCCCTCTCTTATTATTTATACAAGTTCTCTATCTCCCCTTATCGTGATCTATCTATATCTCAGCCGATCGAGCGAGTGACTCTCGCTCCCTTGACTCACCGCCGAGGCCTCCGCGCTGCTCGAATCGATACCACGATAGGGGTGAAAGGGAAAAGGGTGGAGTGATCCTAAAGGTAATTCCCACCCCCTGGAAGTAATTGCCCCGTTCCGGGCAGATTTGACGAGTCCCGCGAAACGGGCGTTGCAGTCGCGGAAGGGGGGTAATAAAAGTGGCGATCGCAGGGTGCATCGCACTCACCCCCTGCGTCTGAGGGGGATGGATCGATCCCGGGCGTTGGCGCCGAGGTCACCGGCTCGCCTTGCTCGGAGTAATGACCCTCACCCAGTGCAGTGCAATGGCACTCCTCGTACAAGCCCTCCCCCCCAACGACCCGCCACCCCCGGGTGTGGGGAGGGGATGGTTCGACCGGTAGCGCGGAGGGGTTGCGTAGCCTCGCGGGGTGGCAGTGGGTGGTAGAGGGGAGGGCGAGCGCGGCTTTACGACACGAGCCGCGAGAGCACCTATCCCCGGCGTCGTGCCCATCGTAAACTCGACCTCACCCCAAGGTCCAGGGGTGGAAGGCCGACCTGGTGGGGGATGCCGATGAACCCCCGCGAGCCAGGGTCGCGGAACCTTCGACCTCCGCGGGGTCGACGTCTTCGAGGGTGGAGGTCGCAGGAGGACTCGTGGACATGGTCGCCTTTTAACGGCGGATAACCGGGAGATAATGGTCACCTGTGCGCGTAATTACAGGTGATGTCGGGTGTGTTGTTATCCTGGGGATGTGAGAAGAAAAAAAAAAAGAAAAAAAAATTCGACGCCTCGGCGAATGATCTCGCGAGGTCCATGGAGGGGGTGTTCGTAATCCGAGGTTAGGGTGGATTCGAGGTCGATACTCGGATCGGAGGTTTCGGGGGGCCTCGGACCTGGAGGTCCCGGCCTCGCCGGGGGCACGGGGCCACGGGGGCACACGGGGGACTAGGTCATTCCCCCGTCGCTGCGAGTGCGCAGGGGTCATTCCCAGACAATGAACCCTCTGGCCACCCTCCCGCCCTTCCGGACCCGGACACCCCTCCTCTCGGGCGGGTACGTGGGTTTCCGCGCGTGTACAGGTAGCGGGTACGCCGGCGCCCGGCGAATCGCTTTATACGCGCCTCGGGACCGAGGCCTGATCCGGGGCCCGCCGAACTCCACCAGACGACTCGTTAATTATTCTATGAATACATTATCTTTCCCATTACCTCATCTTTCTCGCCTCGTCCCCCTTAATTATTCGCATTCGCCCCTTACGGCCAAGCGCTCTCCGCCGGTACGTGAAACGGGGTAAAAGGACGGCCTCTCGAGGATGACGATGACGATCGGCTCTAAAACCGACACCTACGTGATCGCGCCCGTTAATTAATCTGGGGGCGTACACCGTGGGTGGTACTCCCGCTCAGAATCATTCCAAACCGATAGGAGTGGTCCTTGACAATAAAAAAAAGAAAAAGTTCAAAGCCTCCCTAAGCCTCAAATACGTAAAAATCACCATTTTCAAGATTTCCATCATTTCCTTTCCATCGAGGATGTGGCCGATGTGGAAGGTGTAGAACAGGTGGAAAACCTGAAAAATATCTGAACAATCCCCAAGACGTCGAAGACGCAAAAGAGGACCGGCACTATCTATCCGGCGCCTCCCACGCGACGTTGCGTCTCCCTTCCGCGTGCGTCCTTACGCCGACGGTAACCGTAAAAGCGGCGATTCCGCGTTATGGATTTATGGAAAATTGCGTCTCTGGGAAAGGGGGTGGAGGCGACTTCGCGAGCCGTTACCGCGGCCCTCCCCCCGAGAGCTGGGGCCATCCTGGCCGCGGAACGGCCACCCATCCCGATCCCCGCGACGTCAGCGACGAGAAGGGACCCCGAGTCGATTGTCTCCGGGACTTCAATGCCCGAAAAGGACAAAATGACTGTCCAACGTCAAAAGTGTCACTATCAAGACGCTTTAGCCATTTGCAAAAGGTGCAATACCGAAGCTCGACTTTCCAAAGACCGACATTGCTAATCGCTGGTCGTCGATTCCCGATACGAGTACAATTTCTGGGGGGGGGGGCATTACACACTACCAAAAATCGAATTCAATAAACGTCTCCAAATGATTCGAGTCATGGTCACCCCATCTTCGTTGCCCCCCGCCTTCGGGGCATATGCCCCCCNAGTCAAACCCCACTTCTCCCCCGTCCGGTAAACAAGAATGTCGCGGCCGAGATTTCGCAAGTGTCGAGAATCTCCGTAATTAAAACCGCGGGGGGATTACGTAAGTCGGCTTATCGGCTGACCTTGACTGATAAGCCGAAAGGACCAGATCGCGGCTCGGCGATAAGGTCGGACGTCCGACCGTGAGCTTTCCCGACCGCGACGGAGGTCGCCGCAGCGTCCGGGAAAGACACGCTCTTCGGCGAGCCCCCCCCATCCCCCTTCATCCCAGATCCGCGAAGTCGAAGAGAGAGAGAAAGACAGCAAAGATTCAGGAGAAGTGGAGGAGGGAGAAAGGACGCGCGACAAGGTAGTCGGCCGGATTCTTCGTTTCAATCCCCCCCCCCCCCGCGCGCGCAATGAACGACCGAGGACAAATACGCGCGGAGGAGGCAGGGAAGGAAGCCGAGTCGGGGAGGACGGGGAGAAAGAGAGAGAGAGAGAGGGCGAGACAATGACGGCGCGAGATAAAGAGGGACGAGTACGCGTGCGTGAAGTCGCGGCACGCGCGCATGCGTGTGCGTCGGCTATTCGGCGGACGTCGAGGGGAGACTCCAGGGGGCGGCGGGGGGTGGTCGAGGCCCGGAAGGGTGGGGGCGCGTCTGGCCGCAGCTCCAGACTCCGCGGCTTAACAGGATCCGACGTTACACGATGCACCGATCGGCGGAGGCCGCTCGCGACCTCCCGCGGGTCACGTGGGATTGACCCGTTAAGGAGTTCCGTGAGAAAGGAGAGAGAAAAAAAAATGGAAAAAAATAATAGCGAGGTCTCGACCGCTCCAGGTGGAAGTGGAGTTCGGAAGGGGGCGAGGTGGAACTTCTGGGGCCGGGATTTGGAACGGGCCAGAGAGGGGGTGGAGGGTGGTGAACGGTGATGAAAGGTGGGCGAGGGGGTGGGATTTTTACCTTTTAGAAATGAGGGAAATGGGGTGAGGGGGAGGCGCGATTGGAAGAAAGTAAGGTCAGGGGAAGCCCCCGGGAGACTCGGCGCGTGACGTTGCGGAACAATCTCCGACGTATCGCCGGTTATTTTCGTACCGGCGACGGAGGCGGACTCTCGAAGGAGAGTCTATTTCTCGGGAATCTCTCGGCCCCCGTCCGGGACCCGTGGAGGGGCCGATGCATCGGGTATCGTCGAATTCCTTATCGGGCCGCTGCCGCCGATAGCGCCCGGCGAGGAGGCGCAGCGAGCGAGGGACGCGCTGTCTGTCCTTCTCTGCCGCGCGGGCGCGCCCTCTCTGCCTCTCGCTCCCACGGCTCGGCCGAAGGGTGTCTGCGCCCATGGCACACGATGCGAATGGGGCCGACCGGAGCCCTTCGGGGATGCGGGAATGCACCGGGAGGAGTGATAGCGTGGCCTGTGGACGCCTCTCGGCGCTCGGCCGACTCCCAACTTGGAATATTCCGAGGAGGGGGACTAATGGCGGTCGTCGCGACCTCCTAGGTGGAGTCTCGCATCGACGCGTCGGGGGTCCCATGGAACGCGGCGCGTCACCCAACCCGAGGATTGGAAACCGATCGAAGTTGGTGAGAATGTGACGCGCCGCGCTCGGTGCGACTCCGAATCAGGGCGGCGAAACTCCCCGTAGCTTGATCCCGCTAATTTCGACCGAGGCGTATGGTCGACCTGGACCCCCCCTAGGGAGAGCGGTCCATCTTGGAGAGATCGACTTAGCGCAGGGTCCCGTAAACACGCCCACGCGCCGGCCGTACCTCGCGACCCTCCGCGCTTCTGTTTTTTCCCTCTTTTCCCCAATTTTAACCGCCCCCCCGTTCCCCCGGCCCTCTCGCGATCTCTATTTTAAGCGGCTGCAATTTGTCGCGAGGGCCACGGCGTAGGTTACCGGTAAGGCTCGTATAGCGTCTTCTCGGCTCGATCGATAGGCTTCGGAAGTTTTCCACTGGACGACGCACCTTCCAGCCGCGCTTTGGCGCGTCGACGGCCGCGAGGTCAACGGGCGACGGCGACCTCGAGGGGAGGTGGTCGTGTTCAGCTCTCCTTCGTATCACGACTCCCGACTTCGAGGTCGAGGTCGGGCTTGCACAGAGGAGCGTTCTCCTCCGCTCCGTGGGTCCCGACGTCGAGGTCGAGGTCGCGCCTAACCCGACCCTTACCTAACTCGGCATGGATATGCGCGGCTTTTTCGGCGGAGTTCGCTTATCACGGCACTCCTCCCCCCTCTGCGGCTTTTATCACCTTCGCTGGAGGCCAAGGTCCGATGACGTCGCGGCGAATCGCGGCGCAGATCGCGGAGACGCGTCGCGACGTCGCCGCGGATCGAGGCCGCTCCGATCGGAGCCGGGGATTAACGTCGACGGACCGGAGGAACGGCCGCGTTTTCGTTTCCGCTCCTCCGTCTACCCTAACCGGACTCCTCCATTAAGTCGGTCGTTATCGTCGCTCGTTGTCGATTAGGGCCGAAGAGGAGTCGGAAGAGGTGACGACGAGGCCGGCTCGTCGAGGAACGGAAGAGACGAGGCGTCGCGACGCGGGGGAGGCTCCCTCGTCGCCGCGATCCGAAAATACGCTCCGAGACGCCGATCGGCCGCGGGAGGGGCGCGGAACCGCCGTCCACCCGCAGCGCGGCCGTAACCCTGACCGTGGCTTTTTTAAAAAAGCCTTTCCAAAAGTCACCGGCCGCGGTGACCTAGGTCAGTTCCCTCGTCGACAATTTATGCCGCGAAGGCGCGCCTCCACCTCGTCCCACCCTCCACGGCTCGTCAGGATGACGAGTGAAATTAGTCCTATTTCCATTGATCCCATTTATTAAAGCGACTCTCGCGAAAGATCGTAGAAATTGTGGAAAAATTTGGAGGTTAAGATCAAGGCCCGATTAGCTCGCTACCCCTCCATCGTCCCCGATTAAAGGGGGGAAATTCGAAAAGGACTCGATGACCCGGACCCGCTACCAGGAAGGGTCCCGGAGATGAGGTCGACCCGGAGGCGTGGCTAGACGTTCGACGATTTGCGTTTCGATGTCCCAGGACCAGCAAGGTCGCCTGGTGGTTCCCTCCCTCTCCCTCTCTCTCTGGATCTCTTTCGACGAGTCGAATTCCGCGGCTGTGAGCCAGGAGGCTCAACGAATTGGCTAATAAAGAAAGGACGGGCTTCGATCGGGATATCGCGGCTCCGCGAAAGGGCGGCCAATGGTGACGAAGACAAAGGGCGACGCAAATCTCGGTCGACGGTTGTCGCGCGGTCGCTGTTTACTTTGGGGGTCTAATGGCGCCCGGGTGAGTAATCCGACAAAGAGCGTCCTCTCGACGTGATTCCGACTCTATTGTCGGCAGATCGTCTAAGAAACGTAAATCAGATCAACGCCTTGGATCATATACATACCCATTACATTATTTTTTTTTTTCTCCTTTCCTTAGAATACAAAGTCTATACATACACGATCTAAGGTCCGACCTTACACCCACGCGGTGCACCACATCGTGCGGCCTCCTCGCGCGTTTCATTTTTTTACCCCTTCCACCGCAAAGCGAGGTCTAGATACCCGCGGTCTAAGATCAACGCTCGCGAGGACGGTCGTCTAGATCGCGAGGTCGATCGATCGGAGGACGTCGTTGACGAGGAGCGGCCGATTCGTCACCGCCATCCTCGCATCTCTCCCGACCTTGACATTACGCGAGCACGCGGAATGGCCGCAATGACGCCTCGCGGTTCAAGGTCGCAATGATCGCCGCCAATCCGGCCAATTTAAGACGGGCCCCTAGCCGATCCGACCGGACGACGTCCGGACGGCATCCGGAATTCCTCGTGGACGCGTCTCCGGTCGCGAGCAAAGTTCGGACTCCCCGCGAGAAGTCGATCGCCGATCGGTCGCGTTCCCCATTGTCGTCGTCGCAGTCGTCGCGGGCAATTAGCATCGGGTGCAACGAGACGATGCATTGTTCGGTCGGCACACCGTGGCAGGCGGCCTTGACATTATCGGCGCGTCTGCGAACGAGCTCTGCTCGATCGGCGCCGATGCGTCGATTCCCCCCCGATACGATATACCTCGAATAGACACGAAACGCGTAATCGAAGACGCAGGGTCCTCAAAAATCCGAAGGTGCGCCGACCGATCGGGATCGGTCCTATCTAGGGTACTCGTATCTCTCTATTTTCCAAATGATTAGAAATAATGCTCCGAGCCCAGAGAAGATAATTTCGTATACATGTTAATGTCCTCAATTAAAGGTTGTCATTAGAGGTCCAATAATTGCCGGACATCGGTGTGGGGCATACGTATCGATGGAACGAGAATTTTAATTTTTAGAATTAGAAGTGGGTAAGTGTTACGATTCCTCCAGAGGGTAGAAGAGTAGAAGAGTAAAAGAAGAAGAAGAAGAAGAAGGCTCACCGAGATCGGGGATAGAGCTGGTGGGCTCCTCGTGATGCGCCTTACCCTCCGCGGAGGCTCTGGCCCGGGGCGGAGGCGGGGGCGGCGGGGGCCTCATGCTCGAGGTGGAGCTGACGACGACGGACGGCGGTGGTCCCCGTAGCTGGGTCTGAGGTCCCATGAGGACGGTGTCGGCTCCGCGGCTCGCTTGGCTCTGGTTCTGGGTCGGAGGCTGTGGGGGTTGCGGAGGTGGTCTGGGGCACCATCCGTGGAGGACCCTGATCGCGCTGCGCACCTCGGCCTGCAGCTCGGCTGCTGCGGCGGCCCGCTCCCGGGCGGTGTGCGCCACCTTGGCGAGGTCGGGGGCCTGGGGGCCCGCTCTACCCCCTTCGCTGGCCAGCCGGGAGGGTGCCTGGACCTCGGGACGGCGGAGCCCCGAGACGCATGGATGCCCCCGTCGAGATGAGCCAGGAGACCCCTGGGGTCTCCGTCACCTACGCCCCAAGCCTTACGACCTAGCCCAGGGAGATCCTACCGTTGACAACGGCGACCTCGATTCTGCACCCACCACCCGAACCCAACGGTCCCGACTGTCCGATCGACCTCCACCAGGAGGTCCCGACGAGCGGTCGGGAGTACTCCACCCTGTTGACCCTAGGAAATCCCGAGATGATTCTCTCCGAGGGGGTAAACGAGCCCCCAAATGTCCGTCGACGGCCTCGGCACTCACGCACGACCGACAACCGGCGTCCGACCTCGAGGTCGAGGTCCCCGTGACTTCTTCTCGTCTGCCTCTCCGCGCCGACCTGACCGACGGTCTCCTCGGGGTCCAACGCGCTAGGGTGAGCTACGTCGCGGCAAAGTCGAAGCGCGGAACGATCCGGCCGCGTGGTCGTCGAGACTCCTCCGGGCGGTTCACACTGAAAACAAGTCCACCGCTCGCACGCGAACCGCGGCCTCCCCTCCCCGGCGCGCGTTCTCCGCCTCTCTCCCTCTCTCGCGCACGCCAGCCGCCCTCTCTCGCTCTCCCTTTCCCGGCGCGCTCGCCGCTCGCGCGGTCTCCCTCTGTCGCGCTAAGCGCGGCGCGCGGCGTCTCTCTCGCGCTCGCGCTCTCCGTCCTCCCCGCGCTCGCGTCGCCCGTCTCTCTCTCTCTCTCTCTCTCTCCGACACGCGGTCGCCCTCTTCCTCTCCCGTCTCTCTCTCCCTGACGCGCAGCGCCCTCTCTCGGGGCACCGGAGGTCGGACCAGGGGTGGCGCTCGCGCCGCGTGCCGGGCGCGCACACTGTGTCACTGCGACGGCGGCGTCGTCGACGTCCGGAGGAGCGTCGTCGGTGCCGGCGAAAGTGAGAGTGCGGCGCGGGCGTCGCGGCGCCGCGACCGATCGTGGGCCGGCCCTGCGCCGTCCCGCGTCGGCTCGCTCGCCCTATCGCGGCCTACGTCGCGGCGCCCTACGTGCGCCCTGGCGCTCTGCGCCGCCCGGAGAGCGGGTCGGCCAGAAAGAGAGAGTGAGACGCCGAGATGACGAGCGCCGATTAGAGCGAGAGGGAGGGAGAGAGAGAAAGCCGGCGCCGAAAGGGAAAACGACGCCTGCGCCCTGCCCGTCCAACCATCGAGCGGAATCCACCGCGCCGTTTTCACGGCGAAGTTCGCCCTGGAGGAACGTCGCGCCAACTTCGCGGCCAACTTCCCGGCGATGATCTATATAACTCGACCTATCATTTTTTTTTCTTTTTTTTTAGAGCCTCCTGGATTTGCCTAGATTTTAGGTGACCGCCTTTTGGAGTCCCTGATGGTCGTTGGAGGTGGTTCTAGGGGATTCGGGGGTCCTGGGGATTTTTAGGGGTACTTGGTCCAGGTCGTCCTTGGACGGTTGTCGGTTCTCGATGTCGAATGTAGGTCTTTTCGCCGACCGGTCGGGCCCAGGTTGCGGAGGACTGGCCCTGCTCGAAGGAACCGTCGCCGCTCGGCTCGGCCAGGCTCGGCTCGGCTCGACTCGGCCGGCGGTAGGGGTGGCCGAGTGCGCGGCCGCGGTTGCGCGTCCGCTATCGTATGGCCTTGTCCTTGAACGAGGCTCGTGAACCCGACTGCCGCTTTTATCGATCAGCCCCCGCATCCCGCTTCGACGCACTTCGTACACACGACCGTGCCCATGCCCGTCTATTCTCTCTCGCTCTCTCTCTCCTATTGCAACGCGCCGACCAGCGTCGCGACTCGCCGACGACCAGCGACCGAGGCCCGACGGCGACCCAGAATTGGGGTAGGGTCGATTGCCTGGACGCTGGGAATATAGATAAAATTACCAAAGACCGCGAGTATCTCGTCGTTTCTTCCCTTCCGATTACAACGACCTAGAATTGTGATAGGGCAGTACGACTCGATGGTGGAACGTAGATGAAACGACCAAAGGACGCGGATATCCTGTTCATTTTTTCACATTGGTGCGCACGACCCAGAATTCTGGTAAAATAGTTTAAAGGTATGACGTAGATATAACGACCAAAGGACGTGGATATCCACATTGGTGCGCACGACCCAGAATTCTGGTAAAATAGTTTAAAGGTATAACGTGGATATAACGACCAAAGGACGTGGATATCCTTTTCATTTTTTCACTTTGGTGAGCGCGACCCAGAATTCTGGTAAGACAGTTTAAAGGTATAACGTGGATATAACGACCAAAGGACGTGGATATCCTTTTCATTTTTTCACTTTGGTGAGCGCGACCCAGAATTCTGGTAAGACAGTTTAAAGGTATAACGTGGATATAACGACCAAGGGACGAAGATGTCTCTTTCTTTTCTGGACCTCCACGTAACAACCACCACGACCCAAAATTGGGGTGGACATGGACACGTCCGACGCTTTCGTCATCTTTGACGCACGGTCTGCCCTTGATCGCCGAATAACGACGCCACCATTAGCTCCCAAGTACGAAGAAAGAAGCGGGTGAGCCGAGAACGTCGCACCAGCCGAGTGGCTATCGTATCGGGCGACGAGGCGCGTATCGCTATCTGGTGTTTGAACGCGACTCGGTATCGGGTGCATCTCGAGGCCCGTCCAGCAATCGCCGGTCCTTCTCCAGAGAGGAACGAAACAAACCGGAGGTCAGGACGGCTATAATTCCCCGGCCGAATCCCCTTCGGGAGGCCGGGAGGATAGCATAATAAGCATAATGGGCCACGGGCATTAAACCCTTTGAATTTCTCCGGCGGACCCTCCTAGACGGTCCAATTGCCGGTTCTAGGTCGCGTCTCGTGTCCAAGGTCAAGGCCAGATCCGCGACGTCCCCTTGCCCTACCGAAGGTCCTGCCGAAGGTCCTTCCAATGGTCCCGCCGATCCGCAACCGGCAACCCCCTTCTCCTTGGTCCGAGGAGTTTCCAAGGACCCCGCCTCGCGCATCTTCGAGTTCCACTCCTGGGACGGTCCCTGGACCGCAGGATCCCGATGGGGGGTGTCCTCGTCCCGGAGACCCCGCCGGTCACCTCGAGAGAACTCCACGTCCTGCTTCCAGCCACCCAATCCTCGCTCTTCAACCTCGGCTTCGACGTGTTGTCGTTGTCCTGTCTCCGTGTTTCCTGTGGGGTGGACCTCCCTTTCGACCAGCCGACGTCGGGCATTGTGTCTGGGTCGAGCTCGCGTGCAAACTCGTTTGTTAAACGGCCGCGGGTAACGCAGTAGCGCGTTACGGATCGCTCGCCGGTTCGGATCTAGATGAACTTGAGCTATTCAAACCGGTCGAGCAGCGGCCGGTTAGAGTCCCGGAGTCCCTCGAGAGAGATCAGCCTCGCCGCGATCCTTGTTGTATTAGGTTAGGGACGGGCGAGCCGAGTTAGGCCGCCAAGTGGGGAGAGGCCGAGCACGTCATGGAATGGTACGGATAAACAGAGAAGAATCTTCAAATTCTCCCGCGTTGATGGACCTAAAGACTCCACTTTGGTACCATCGCTATGGAAGTGGTCGTCGGGTCGCTTTTTGGACCTAGCAACCCCCGATCTCGCCCTGAAGTGGCTTCGATTTCCGGCTCCGCGCTGATCTCTTCCCTTCTGCCGCATATTTGCTGGTCGGACCGACCAGGAACTCGGAACTGCGCACAAGACGCCGGGAAATAGGTTGGAGGTGAGACTGGTTCAAGTTCAGCGTGCTCCAAGGTTCGAGCTCAAGGCCAGGAGAAAGTCTTCCTTGTTGACGGCCCGGTGGCCGTGTACCTTGTCGTGTGCTGGCGACGCCGGTGCGAGTGGGTCGGGCACACACCTAGGACACGCATTGTACCTTCGCGTGGCCCACTTGGACACGAGCGAATTCAGTGGGTCAGGGGTCTTTGGTCGCTGCCCACGCTGCCGATGGTCCCACTGCTCCTGGCAGCTTCGATCAGCCGCTCGACCAAATATCCATTATCTGCCCTCCATTAACGCTGGTAGTTCGTCGTTCTAAAGCTAAACGGATTTCGACGTCGACCTGGACGTCGGAATCCGTGATAGACGTCTTTCTTACGCCAAGCTCCATCTAGACTGGAAGGCTGATCGCAGCCTCCGGAGTTTCTCCATGGTGGAGTTTCTCTACTGGGTTTCGCTTTCGGTTTCGTGGAGGATTGCAGGCACGAATCGATTCCAACGATGGCCGGCAAATTCAGGGACTCGATCGACACCAGGCCACGTGCACGTCTAACTAGAATCCGAGTCAGCTCTGGAGACGTCAAGGTCGACTCGCGGTGCGAATCAGCAGAAAATCGAATTGCACTTCGGCGTTGGGTCTCATTTTTCAGAAACCCGAGGCCCCGGCGTTCACGTGGCGAACTGGAGCGATTCGCGATTCCCTGCTCGTCCGATTTGTACTCTTCCGTTTCGTTTTTCCTTCCGTTAGCGGCCGAGTCCCCAGAAGGACGCGCCTTTAGCTGGACACCCTGGCGGAAGGGCGGGAATAAAAACCCGGATTTATAGACTCGGCTAGGGTGAAAAAACGAGAAACAGGTCGGCGCTCTCGAAATCTAAAGGATGTGAGTCAGGCTCGGGTCGAAGGCGCCGTGGACGTTCTTTGGGACGCTTTTAAATCGGGAACAAAGGGACCCGGGAGGGATCGGGCATGGCCAACTTCGCGGGGTAACCTTCGTCCAAATTTGTAAGTTAGGGCGGAGAGAGGTAGTCGCTCGCCCTCGAGGTCGACCTCCACTAGGAGCGAGGGACTCGAAATTTTTCGAATCCCACCTCGAACTTTTCCCCGAAGGGGAACTCCCGACCTCGACCATGCCCTTCCTCAACGCGGGATTCCTTGGGCCCCCGGGAAGCGGAGACTTTCCTGGAGCGACGTCGAAGGGGAGGGGAGCGACTCCACCGCGAGAAATCGGAACGACCGCAGCCTGGGATCCAAAAAGTCGACGGCTCGACGAAAGCGAACGCGCGAGAGCCGCTCAAGAAAGCGAAACCTCGTTTCTTCAAGAGTGGGCCGTTATCAGGCTTTTCCTTGCCGACATCGGAGCCAGCAAGAGTGGAGGAAGTCGCTCCGAAGCCGCCACTGATCATCCCAGGAGGAAAGCCAGACTTTCAAGGAATAAATAAGGGCAATTCCGATCTATCCCTTGGAGGTTAGGTCACCATCCAGCTCGATCCTCAGACTCCCCCGGGTCCGAAAATTGGCTTTCGAATTTCTTCAGCTGAGACTCGAGACTTCCGCATTGTCAAGTTACGTAAAGCCGAGGGACAAAACGCGAAATCGTAGCAAAACTCCAAAGTCGTTACGGGACTTTCGATCGTTCCGCGAGAAGGAGAAATCCTTCGCCGGTCGTCGCCTCCCCGAGAAGTGAACCATTAACGGGGAGCGTTATAGGTTAGGTTCACGCGGCGGAGGAATGTCCCGATTTCCTGGTCCCCCGTGCCGGGTTTTTGCGATTCTTTCTCCCTCGGTGGTTGCTGATTCAGTTTTAACGACCGTTTCCCTAGTTAATGGCCGAGCTGCGTGGGAAGTGACCTTATCACGGATTTAAACAAAAATCCACGTGGGTCAGTATGCGACGAATCCTCGACCTGCGAATGCACTGACCAGCATCGAGATACCGAGGCCCATTGAAAACAACGAGTGATCTTGAAAGCCATGACCTGCCGCAAGCAAGTCATCGCGACTCTTTCTTATCACCCGGCAAACACCGATACCGGCTGCGCCAGAGTCGCAAGTGCGAGTCGTCCTTCTGGCCTATATTCAAGGCCCCCGAAATTCGGACGACTCCCAAAATCGCGAAATTCCCGATTACACGGCAAAACTTCCACGTTTCGAGTGACGTGAACGGGATTTCAAGGGTGGCTCCCACCTTTCAAGTGACCCAACTTCGGCCGATAAAGCCGGAGGTGGCGATTCCATTATCGGGACCGCTTCGCAGCCGCTGTCACAATTCATTCCGCGAATCGGTTTCGTAAACTCCCGCGCCGAGTTTCTGCCAAGGAAAACCGACGGTTTCGAAACGTGAATCAGACCTAAGATTTTAATCCCCCCTCTCGCACCGGTGTGCATTATCGGTCGCGATAATATCCGTTAACATTGAAACGGGCCACGGTCGCCTAGAGGACGGACGAGCCGATTTAGATAACGCGTATCTTCAGACATCAATAAATTCGGTGTTAACCCACACGTCTGGCCATCGTGGCGGGAAGCGTTCCTGCGGGGATGAAATTTGAATTTCCCGCGTAGATTCGGAAGTGGGCAGACCCGGGAGGGGAAACTAAGCCTTGGGGGTTACATTGGTCCTAGGGTCCTCTTCCGGTATTCAGGAGGCAGATAGGCGATCGGAGGTTCATTCAGAAATCGAGAAGGCGCCATTTTTGTTTATCAGAGCTGACAAGATCGATGATGGGCCGATTTAGGACCCCGCGGCGAGACCGCGGAATAATGCGTGTCACTCGCGGATCCCTCGAGGATTTCCGCGATATCTCGACCTCGAGCTGACATTGCACCAGTTATTATCGGCGGATTATTTGGCCCAGCCGAGAGCAAACAGACCCACCGATTAATGGCGCCGGTTCCTCGTAATAGAAGGAGACGCTCGATATCCTTCCTCCTTTTCCTTTTCCTCATCCTTTTCTTCTCTCCCGAGTATCGAGAAGAGCATTGACGGCGTCTCCAATCGCAAGGAGTGATTCGGCGATTGCAGGACGACCATATATCCAGGACATGCTTCCCTCGCTCCCCCATTTGGCGCGCTGCCGCCTCCCGGGTGATTTCGGGGGTCCTGGGGGTGAATCATCCCCTCTGTTCGCCACAGTCGTCCCGAGAGCGATCCTTGTAGTGGTAGTTTTCATCGAATTTCGGGCGACAAGAGTTGCTCGACACTTTTCTGCCGGACTAATCTCAGGGGCTCGTCGCGGTTGGCCAAGAGCGGCTTCGGTTGCGCAAACTTTCCGCCCGGGGTTCAGCTCCGATTTCGATACGTGACGTCAGGGCATGACAATAAAAGAAATCGAGCGCCGATGCAGGGACATTCTAATGAGAGGGGTCGCCGCGTCGGCGGACCCACGTCGCTGGAAATGGATTTCCACCTGCGACCGGTCACCTTGCCGGGCTGAATATTCAACGAGTCAGCTGGCTCCTGGGAAGTAACTGCATTCTCGCGGGAAAACAACAGGCCGAAATGCAATTCGTCAAGTTTGGCGCGGCGTCGTCGCTCCGTCCAGATATATCGGAACGATCGGTGCGTTTCTTCCGGCACCCCGGGTATTCTAACAAATCGGCGTCATGCCTAAAAACAGCGGTCAAATGTATACCAGGGTCTTATCACGGCCGGGAGTAGGAAAACTGATAGAGGAGAAAATTCATACTAGAGAACATGTCGCAAGTGGAGCACGTCCCAAGTTCGAGCCCTCAGAGGGTGGTTATTTTTGTAATTAATTCCTTCCAGTCCCGTGCCCCTCGGGCGGGGATAAAGGCTCAAAAGTGGAGGCTGGAAACTCCGTAGACGAGAGTCATCGAGTATTTCCGCAATCGATGCCTCCTCCTCTCCCGGTAGCCGCGGATCTTCCGCGCCGCCATTGCAAGAGCCGTAGGACGCCCGGAAGAGGTGGCTGGAGTTTCCTCCATCCTGGGTCGGTTATTTCTATAATTAATTCCTTTCAGTTTAGGAACGCGAGGGACCCGTCCTTTGGGGGGGGTTGAAAAGTGGGGGCTGAAAAGTGCATAGAGAGAACCGCGTCGAGAACCGTCTAGCCTTGACTGCGCGTGGGGGTTGCCATGGAGATGCACTCTTCCACCCCCGTTCATCCCTCTGCCCTCAAAAGCCCAGCTCTCAACCCCCAACCCCGTCGGCTGCCCCACCACCTACCTTAGAGTATGACCCCGACCTTTCAGGTGGATGACCTCCACTGCATCGCGGTGCGCGCGCACCTCCGAGCCCTCACCTACACGGGGCCACCTCCTGGCGGAACCCTCCGGAACCTCGCGAAGAATCGATGCCACCACATCCGTTTCCTTTCCCTGCAGGCCGCCCTGGACGACGCCACCGAGTTCACCTCCGCCCACGAGTACTCCTGTAAAATCGAAAAATCCCCCAAAAAAATAAATAAATAAATAAAAACATCTCCCCCAGACTTATTCTCCCCCTGGCGAAGAATTGTCGAATTCGCGAGATTTCTAAATTGTGAAATTTAGAAATTCAAGTTTTTTCTTATTTTTTTTAATTTTTTTTTTTAATTGAAATTTGATTTAAGAAGAAGAAGCAGCTAAGAGGAATCCTACAAGCCCTTCATTTAGGGGTTGATTCTATGAAGAAGCGACAATTTCTCCCCGGGGAGTAAACTCCCATCTCGCCACTTCTTACTTTTACAATTTTCACGTACTAAGTGTGCAAATGTGAAAACTGAAAATTTCAAGGCATTTCCTCAGGGTCGCGCCGGTCGTCCTGACCTGGTTACGCCCCACGGCGCGTCGGTGCACTACGCCTATGCGCCAGACGAAGGGTGCACTCACCCCTTCCTGTCTGCACCCACACGTGGAAGCCTCGAAAGGCACCCTCCTGTACGTGTACGGCGCGCCTCCCCTTCCTGGCGGTCCCTCTCCCCGCCACCCCCTCCTCGGCCGGCGCACCCTCTACGCGCCACTCTACTCTACTCCACTTCGTCGGCCGAGAATACTCGCGTTGGAAACGCCACCTTCGTCGTGCGTGCACGCGTGCACGGCCCCGTCTGCACGCGTGCATAGGTACCCGGGGGTGGAGGGCGTCGCAGGGGGTGCGGGAAGCTTCGTGCGGCGCCGGGGGTGCATCGGCGAGGGGCGGAGGTCAGGGGCGAGGGGGCAACATGGTACTTTGTTATCGACCTCCTTATCGCGAGGGGGTAGTTCTACGCGTGGGGGGCTCCCCCGGGGGCGGATGTCACGCCGAGCGACCCCGACCCCGACCTAGCCGAAAACCACCCCCGAACGACGACGACCTATTGTAGAAGTGCATGGGTCGAAATTCATTATTAATCAAGGGGGAGGGTTTAATTAAACGAAATATACAAAGAATAAGACAATGGGGGCTCTTAACTATATTCGGATTTTTTTATGTGACCTCTCTCCGAAGGTGGCAATGTATTACAAAAATACAGAAAATGAGGTGATACCGGGGGAGGAAGGAACGTCGAGGGTGTTTTTTAACGCTTAACCCACCGACGATTTATACCCCCCTTACAAGTATCTTTTGAAACGGTCAATTTCACCCGCCGGTGGTTTAGTGTTAATTAAGAAATCGGGGGTCATCTCGACTCGCGTCGGGGAGCGGGGGTGGAATTATTCCTCTGGAGGGGGAGCATCAAGGGGGTGTCCGGGAGACGCGGCATCGGATGTGCGGAGTGCTCGGAACGAGACTCGTTCAGCCTCTGAATAGTCTGGCTCCTCTTTCTCCGAGTAGGAGGCGAGGTCCGGGCCCTCCTCGGCTGGAGGTTAAGTCACAATGGCGTCTCGCGGCAACGATCTCTTTCAATCTCGACTTCGCTCCTCTCTTTCTGCCCCCCTCCTCTTATCATCCAGCCCGGCTACGGCGGTTATCGCGTAACGAATCCAATTATTCGCTAATTAGGAATCGTGCCACTCGGACGCATGCGTGCGACCGGGCAACCTTCCAGACGGTCGCGACCCGGCGTCGTCGGCCCGAAGGAGACGAAGGACGTCTCGGCTCGGCTCGGCTCGGCTCGGCAAGCTAATCGCGGGACGGACGTTCTTGCTCCAGAAACTGCGCCGAGTACGAAACTCCGGTCTGCAGAGTCTAAAGTCACGTCCGTCTCGAAAGACCAGGACGCAGACGCGAAGATGGCGGCGAACGTTGAGAGACACGGTAGCCTATTTATCGGCCGGGACTGGAACGTTCTCCGGCACTCTAGCCAGTGGGGGAATCCCAGGCACGTCGTTCGAGCTCCCCCGAAGGACTCTATGTCCTGGATTTCCAGGGAAACAAAGCGCGTCCCGATTGTTTAAGATGGCTGGATCAAGGGTCGGGTGGCGACGTTTCTCGCGCCAGCCGTCACCGGCGAGCATTGGCTGCGCGCACGGCAACTCGGCTTAATGACCCCGTGACTGTAGAGGCCAAGCACCCGCGACGGCGTCGCGTGCATCTCTTGCAACCCCGTCGCACGCGCCGAACGGGGCGCCGTCCTCACCCTCCTGGGGGTAGACAGGGCTACGTGGCCTCGGCATTTGCATTCCCGTGGTTTTAGCCATACAGCGAATTCATTTTCTCGGTGGGAAACTCGCGTGCCGGGGAATCGAATCCTGAGATACGTCGCGACGTCCCCGAAATCCTCCCTCCGTTGCGCCAGACACGATTCACGGTGATCGTCCTAATCACAGGGTTAAGTAGCCATCTTTACCGGAGGTAGCTTTCCCGATTCGTCTAGACTACCGTCCCTGGGACGGGTACCCTTAGCCAACGGGGAGTTACGGCGGCGGAAGGCGGTCTTCGTCGAGGGAATTATAACCAGACGTTTCATGAGTCGATGATCCCTTGATTCCGGGTCGACGACGTCCCGAGACGTCGCGACGACGGAGCGTCGGATTGGTCGCGAGAGTATCGAGTGCACGGGACCGCGCCGTCCCCGCTTCGTGGTTACGGTTTATCCTAAACAATGACCCGTCTAGACGGTCGCCCTTCGCGAAGAGCCAGCTCCTACCTCGCGTCTACCTCCCACCTACCTCGCCTCGTCCTCCGTCACCTCCGCTTTGCGCCTCCACTCCGCTCTACGTGCGCTCCGACATGTCGCGAACGCACGACCGGAGGGCCGGTGTGAAACGGCACCACCACCATCGCCGAACCTTTCGAGCTTCCGTGTCCCTGCGAGGTGTCTGCTGCACCGGAGGGACCCGTCCCAACTTCCCGGCGACATGCGTCTATCGTCCGGTCGATGGTGAGTGGGCCCGTGGAAGTCATTATCAGCGAGAAGTAGGTTCCACGGGACCCTGACGAGGAGACGACGAAGAGACGTGGAGGCGACGGGAAAAGGCGGTGGACCTTTACTCGTGTAGGACCCGACACCGCGATCGACCCCAGAGGCGACCCGGACATCTGGGCTCGGGTCCGAAAGGTCTCTCGCGTCCGAAGACGCTCGTTAGAACCCTCCCTTCTGCCCACCCGACTTTCCCTTTCCCTCCCAGGTAGCCAGTCATGGATGCATGGGCTTCCGGTTTATCGCTCGATCGGCGACGCGTCCTCGGCGCCCTCCGTCCGATAGGTGTCCGTCCCCTGGATCCCGGATCGCTCGGGCGGACCCGAAGCAGGGGCAGATCCTGCGGAGCCCGAAGAGGGAGGAAAGGGACTCCCCTGGCCAGGAGTGGCTCCGCGCGTAATCGTGATTAATTAAAAGTGGCTTTGCCGAGCCGCATTCACCGGCCCTCCACAACGTCATCCCCCAGGCCGCCAACATCGATCCGGCTCGTGCTTCAGGGTCGTCGTACTCGCCTCGGGTCGTCGTACTTCCGCCGCCGACGGTCTTGGGCGATCGCGTACTTCGCCCCCGTACTTCCTCCGGGACCGGACTTCAATCGGCGAGGCTAATATCCCGTGGGACGATGAAACGTCCGAGCCCGGTCGATCATTCAACAGGGTCTATCGGATCCCAAACTTATCCTGACGCGGTTTTCCTGGTCATCATCTCGAGCTTGCTCGAAAATACGACAATTCGAAAAGTCGAAAATGGGAAAATGCGAAAATGCGAAAATACGAAAATGCGAAAATGCAAAAATACGAAAATGCGAAAATGCAAAAATGCGAAAATTCGAAAATTCGAAAATTCGAAAAGTCGGAAACACGAAAATCCGAAAACTCGAAATTTCGTCGCAAGGCGTATTCTGTTCGCATGCCCCTTGTCGCATTTAGACTTTCCAGACGAACATCTATGTACGGTCAATTTCTGGGAAACTTGGTCGCCCCGCTCGTGGAGGTTCCGACGCGGGAAGTGGCGTAGTGGGTGCGCGTTCGCCTCTAGCCGAGAGAGCGAAAGTTCGCCCCAGTGCCTCCATCCTGTCTGCGGTATCCCTCCAGCCCCCGTGCCCCGTCCCCGTTGCAATTGCACGTTGCGCCCCCCGAGCAGCCAAACTGCACTCGGCGCGCCGAGGGTTGCCAATGCCGCCGTGGAAATCGATCGCACGGCTGCCAACCAGAGCGGAAATTGGCAACCCTCGGTCCCGGCTGCGTTCCAGAAACTTCGGACTTCCACAGGCACCCCCAACGCGACGACGTTCCCAGAAAATTGCCGAAGAGGTATAAACGCCGACGTCGCGGCTCTCCCCATGGGGGAAGGTCCGCGTACCACAAAGCGCCTCTCTTTATGCGTTTCCTTGTCGATGCCGAGATAACGATAGTACTAAAAATGGTGCCACCGAGCTCGTTACAGAAGGGGCGTCCGGCGCGACGTCGATCGTCGGTTCCCAGGCCTTGGGTTCGCAAGAACGATTCCGGCACGTTGCATCGATCGGTTCGGGGACTGGTCATGACTTTCCACGGAAGGTTGTAAAGTACCTCCCTCCCCCGGCGGGGGTGCCTCCCGAAGTTGGCAACCACCTCGTGGGGGGTTGCTTTCACCCCGTACGTGTGCCCGGGGGGAGGGGCGCGAGTCGGATCGCCGGGTTTCGCCGAGGAAAGTTTGCCCCAGTACGTTGCACCCTCCTCCCACGTGCCCCTCTTTCGCCCCCAATCCCGGCCCTCCCCCCAGGAAC
Organism: Orussus abietinus; assembly: GCF_000612105.2. Lineage (NCBI taxonomy): Eukaryota > Metazoa > Arthropoda > Insecta > Hymenoptera > Orussidae > Orussus > Orussus abietinus. The sequence goes on from NW_019396004.1 coordinate 2,310,824, forward strand.
CCGCCGCCTCCATCCCGGTACTCCGGTACTCCCGTATTCCCGTTTTCACCGCCCCCGAGTTAGCTGCACCGCCGCCGAATCAATACCGGCAGACGTCCTAACTCACTGGAGGTCAATGCCTCGTTCCCGCGGGCCCGACGACCTCAACCTCCTGCAGAGCCAACCTCCTTCCGGCGACCTCTCGAGACCTCTAGCCAGCTCCCAGAAGCCCTCGGAAGCCTCCGACCCGCGGCCAGACGCGGTCGCCCCTCGCCCCTCCGCGGTGCCGCAGCCCCTTCCGAGTCTTCTTTCCTCTTTCTTCGTCCTTCCGCACCTACTTTCCCTCCGACCTCCACCTTCTCGGCCCCGGCGCCGCCCGTGCGCGGCGATTTCGCCCGGGTCATCGGTCGTCCCCTAAATTAATCACTCCTACGCGCTCTTCTCTTGGCGAACCGCTGCCTAACTTCGGGGTCGACTCTGACTAATTCCTCGTAGGATTTCGGAGTTAACCCCTGGCCTCTCGGGAGCTCAAAGAGGACCAAGATCCACCCCTAATGGCGGCCTGGAAATCCGAAGAAACTCCCCTGGGAGGGGAAAGAATCCATAATGTGCAGCCGAGATGTCTCGGCGCATGCAACCAAACGGAACGTAACCTGGAGACAAAGACATTGACATTCAAAAGCAGAGTCCCCCTTCTTCCTCGCGCCAGACGAAACCCCTTTCTTGCGAAATGCAAGTCCGGGGTGTTAAGCGAAGCCTCACGAGTATGCCCTGCCCCGTCTGGCCGGCTCTCCCTCTCTCCTTCCCTCCTTTTCGCCCCTTGATTCCGCCATTTTTCTCGATTTTTGGTGTAGACACTTTCAGCGAGCAAATCCTCCCTACCCCACCCCCACCGGCCCCTATTTCTGGAGTTCCTCCAAAGATCTCCCCTGCGCCTCCCGCGTAGATATTTTCAGGGTGTCTGAGGGTATACGCCTAGCTTTCCCCATTTTTCGGCCCCATTTTCGGGGGTACTTTGAGATCGTCCATTTTCGAGTCCTTTCCCGGTGCATCGAGGGCCGATTGCGCGCACTAGACCTAGAGGGAAATAGCCGTGCGAGGCTCGCCGATAAAATTAGAAGGAACGTTCAACTCGAAGCCTCCGCCAAAACGAGACCGACCTCTTCGGCTTCTTATTCCGGGCGTAGTCACGACGTTGCGACAGCCACCCTGGCACCAATGCCCTCCTTCCGATGCGAGGCACCCGAGTCCTCCAAAAGGAGAAGTTGCCGCCCCTCCCGGCTTCGAGATCTGCAGCCGAGGTGCACTTTCCGAGGCTCCAAGGGAGGCATGGAAGCCGCCGGTCTTTGCCACCGCCAAAGACTCGGCCGCCATTGCAGATGCGATCTACGGCTCGACATGGTACACGCGTCCGAGTGCGTTTAACGAGTGTTCCATTTTTCAGGGCACCGTGTTTACCGCTGTCGCGTCGTCTGAAGCATCCCGCGTCCTCCCGCATAACCCCCAGGATCACGGGGATAGGGTTGCACCGAGGCCGCCCGAGGAGGGGACAGGAGGAGGCCGCTGCACTTTCCCTCACCCCGCGAGGTCTGCTCCCTCCGCACCCGTGATATCTTCCACGGCGCAGTGGTGGGCAACTTTCTTCGACCTGCGAGGAAGAAGAAGAAGATACCCCTCGAACCACGGATTTTCGGCCAAGAAAGGCTGAATACAAAAGAATTGATATCGCTAAATCGTCAAAGATCATCGACCGAGGAACTTTCCGCCCTGGTCCTGCCGCCTTTAGTCTGACTCTTCACCCAGCGGTGTGTAACATTTAAATGCGAATTTAATATTTGCAAATGAAAATTGCTCGTTCATTGTTGTACATAATTAGAATTAAAAATCGCTCGTTCATTATTCTGGGCGCGTCTACGTGTATGTTGAGTGCGTAGGGAATGTTCGAGGGAGAGGGACTCGTTGGTACATTTTTCACCCTGGATTCATGAGTGCGTCGGTATTGATGGGTGTCTGCATACGCGTACAATCATGTACGCGAAGGCAAGGTGCACAGGGATGCAGGGAGCGCCCTCCCCTCGGCTACAATCCGTGCCGGAGGTGTTCGACCTTGTTCGCCGACGGATATTGCGCGCGGCACTTGAACTTGCCGCAGACAGGCTTTGTTCCAGGGGTAGCAACCCCCGGTCGGGAGCATTAGCCTTATTATCCAACCCCACTTCCAAGCTGGCATCCAATCGATAACACGAATGCGACTCACGGTCAGGTCGTCAGACGGTTCGAGGTCTCGAGGGTGACGGCTATGAAGGAAGTACACTTTTCCCCAGGTCCTCAGGCCCTCGTCTGGTCGCCAAGACTCTTCACCCTAATCCAGACCAGTCCAGCCGACCCCCGGCATGCGATTCCGCGACTTTATTCCCGCGGAGTCGGCGAACCTCGAGGAGACGTCTGCGACCACCCCTCGGCATCTCGTCCATATGCCCAACCCCTGCTGGACCCTCGTAAAGTCTCATTAAATCTTGTTTAATCTCCTTAAATCTCGGGAAATAAGGGGACTCCATTTCGCCCGGAATATACTGCGCCAAAAGGAGGCCCATCAAAGTGGCCGGGAGTTCCATCGGCGGCCATCCGCAGCGGCCTCGCGCGCTGCCGCCGATGGAGCCCCTCCTGGGTGGAATTTTCAGGGCGCGGAGACGCCGATTACGGATGCAAATCGAATGGGGCTGGCTCGTGGAAAGACGTCCCCAAGAAGGGACGCGTCTTCGCGCGAGTTTACCGATCCTCAGCAGCCTCCACGTCCGCCAGGAATAGCTTTGAGGACGTTGTCGGATGGTGACTGCATTCTGCAGTTCAAGGTTAGGGGCGCGGGACATCGGCCGCTGTAACGTCAGCGTCCAAAGACCAAAATACATCCCCCTTGAGAAATCCGAGAGAGAGAGGGGGGACGAGAGGGAGACGACCCATTGGGGGAACGCAAGAAAGAGAGCAGTGCACGGATATGCAGATATCCGATACAGCCCGGCAACCTTGCTGCAGTCGAAGACCGGCCAAAATATGGAGCGCACTCGTGGGCGTCGGCACGCATCGAATTCTGGAGCCTGGGCCATGATAACGTCGAAAGACCATTTCCACGATATCCAGAAACGAGGAGATTCACCTAACCTTCGTTTTCAGATGAAACTTCTCGTATCGAGTGCCAAAATTCCAGACTCGAAGCCCGAGGTAAAAGAATCGCGAATCGTTCCGACTAGAACACCGTATGTGCCTTCAACCTCTGCACTGATAACAAGGGTATCCGGGGCCATGGTAATCTAACACCTACGAGGGTGGCAACGTCTCCATGGACTTCAATTCGCGAGAAGGCAAACCTCGGCAGAGGTTCTTCGCGATTTCAGATACGAGCGGACGAGCCTCCCTCGGGTTCTATACTCGCAATGAGCGGTTCGCGCGCGAGGCAGATAAAACCTATCCGCGATAGACGGATCGAGCTCCCCACCGCAAATGGGAACACCCCGCGACGTGTCGATGACACTCGTTCCATAAAGATATATACCCCCCGGGAGGAGGTGCGCTCTCTTTCAGCCTTTGTCTCGAGTCCAACCGCCAGACGTCGTTGAACTCTTCGACTCGAGGACAAGACACTTTGAACCGCGCCAGTGCAAGCGCAAATAATCGGCTTGCGCGTGCTCCATTCCCGGAGGTCCCCTCTAGAGATTGAAGCGCCGCGCGACCCTAACCTAAAAGTCGACGGTAAATTCCCGAAAGATAAGGATCGTTTCTCCAGTAGTCGCCGCCACCGCGGGCCGGAAGCGGGTAGATGGTGCCAGAGCGGTGTCGGTTTCCAGGCACATCGGGACTCCGCCGAGAGCTCCAGCGGGAAGTCGTTCCTTTTTCTTCTCGCGCCGACTCCCCCGTTATCCGGCGAAAGAGGGGACCGATAGAGACGAGCACGCGGCCGGCGTGCCCTCGTGCCGGCCCGCCGCGAACTTTCCACGGCCCCTCGAATTGCCTCCATTGTTCTCGTTTCCGGCGAAGGTCGAGTCCCAGCCCCGATACGAAACCCGGGGCTTCGATCGTCGATCGTTCCCAGCACACTGACCTGCGCGTCTGGTCGCGCTATCGGTCCGATAAGCGCCTTCCTTTCGGGGCCGATCAACGACCGCGCCGTCGAGAACACTCGACGTAAATCGCCTCCACCGCGGAGTCCCAAGGAGCCATCTCGCCCTGCAACCAAATCCACCTAAACGTCAATTAGATCCGCAATTATCCGCAATTCCCCCCCTAAAACCTTCCCCAATAAACTTACAAACAATTATAAATTAATACAACACTCCAGAGACTCGTGCAACGCTCCGATTCCAGGTCGACGGGCGTCTCGCCGCTTCTCGCTGCAGGGGCCTCCTCGCTGCGAATCCTCGATTCGGGGGAATCCCGGTCCCGGGCTCGCCCTTTCCGGGCGAGTTTCGCTCGGTCGGGCAAAAAGTGCTCGGCCGAGCGAATCGGAAGCCAGTCGAGTCGGGTGCACGCATCCGTATACGTGCACGGTCGGGTCAAGGCCGTATCCATCGCGCGGTGGGTCGGGCTGAGTCACTCGGGTGCGAGTCGCGCAAGTGCATCGAACCCGCGCGCGCGTTGACCGTCGCGGCCGCTCGGCGTCGCGCCCGAGCCCAAAGTCACTCGGCCATCCTCGGGCGAGCTCGGCGGCATTCCTCGAGCATCAACCCGGGGAGCGCCGAGTGCAACGCCCAAAGCCGCGAGTCGAGGGCCGCGGCGCTGCGGCTTCCTGCGTAGCAGCTCCCTCGGTCCGCCAGGGAGGGGACAGGGGGGGAAGGGCCGGCACCGTTCCTCGGCGAGAGCGCGCTCGGGCCCTCGCGGGAGAAGGAAGGTCCGTTTGAGAGACGCTGAAGGGCCGACGCACCGGGCAGGGTGAACGCTCTCGCTCTCTCTCTCTCCCTCTCTCTCGGGGCGCGCGGGAGCGCGCTCACGCGTACACGCTCTCGCGTGTTCGCCGAGTCCGCGAGCCCGCCTCGTCGTCGTTGCGGATTCGAAACGGACCTTCGCCCTCGCCCCAGGAATGGCGTCCACCTGGCCGTGAGTGCGCATCCATCTTGTATTCCAGAAGATAGTTATTAACCAGGCATCTCCATAACCTGAAAAGAAATTCCGTTTCAGTCCTGGCGAGTAGCTATGGTGTTTTTACCTCTTAACATAGAGGGGGGGAGCAAGCATATGCGAGGCGACGGTTCGACGCCGGTGCAACGGCACACTCGGCGTCGCGCTATTCCGCACGCATGGAGGGTCCGATCACCCGTCCGCGGCGTTTTAACGGCGCGGGGGGTTCACCGTGCCCTATCAAGGCCGCGGGGGCACCGGCCCAGTGAACCAATTGTGCCGCTTTTACGCCGGCCGTGTCATTTTTGTCGGCTTTATTGGCCATAAACTCTCCGGCGTCACGTGACACTCGACGTACCCCCGGGTGGTGGTGCGCGAGCGGGACGTGGCGTCGAGTCGGGCGACTGAAATGTCGGCGTAGCTCGTCCTCGCCGGTACGTCGAGGGTGGCGATCGAAGAACGCGACGGCCCGGGCACCGTTCGCGATCGTTCGCCGCAGCGGCGTCGCTGGTGCGTTTGCGAACCCCGGGAAATGCGTCGGGGATTGGGAACCCCCAGACTGGAGGGGATTGACCCAGACACCCCCTCCAGGGTAGGACTCTCCCTCCAGCGAGGCCGCGACTGCCTCTCGAGCCTTCCCCCCGGGGCTGGGTGGGTATGGGGTGCAAAAGTCCCCCGGCTCCTCTCCGGCCCCGTCTACCCCTTGATAAAGCGCTGCACCACCCACGCACGATCTACGTAGTATCGTGCTTCCATTTGCAAAAAGACTATTCCACCCCCGCAGACGGAGATCCTCCACCCCGTCTGCCGGGGCTCCTCTTTTTTCCCCGTCCCGCACCCTCCGGGCCGTTACCCAATAATAATTCCTCCCCCTTATGCCGCACGACCAGACGGAAGAGGCTAGAGGGTAGGACCGGATACCACCCCTGGAAAATGACGCTCTCGATCGGTCCTGCACGCGAGTGCTCTCCGCAATACCCGGACGAAAAAAAAAAAGAGTCCACCTCGGGATTACTCCCGCACCTCCCACCCCGCCCGGGGATGGGGATTCGTCGTCGGGACGTCGACGTCGATGGAAATCGGCGATTACGCGGCAAGGGAAGGTGAGCCACTCGGTGCTCGTACCGAAGGGCACCTAGCTGCGGTCGCGCGATATCGATTGCGAGTAAACAACCGGTAGATTCCCGAGGCAGGGTGTGCATCGGTCTGGGAAGAGCCTTTCAGGGGTTGCGAACCCCAGTAAGCCAGCCAGACAGACGGACTAACGTGAAAGGGGGTGACCCAGACGCCCCCTCCACCGGGATGTTTGCAAGCGCGAGACTGCCGCATTGGATAACACCCGGTACATAGCCGGGGCACCCAGTCGGTACATACGACCCTCCACATAGGAGAAAAACCGGTGCCGATGGTACCGACTCGCCGTGGTCGAGGAAATATCGATAATAAGCCCCGGAGAGTAGACGCCGCACTTAGCCAGCCTCCAGCCCGGGACTTTCCCTCTTCCTACGCGTGTTCCGATCTTCTGGCAAATCGGGCATCCCCTTGTAAGAGCATGGGTCGATCGAGAGCAGGTTCCATCGGCCATGATCGATCCATCAGGTACACTCTCGGTTGCTTCGAAGTGCAGGAATGGAATATCCCACGCTTATGGGAATCCCAGGTCTTGGGGTGACTTCGACAGGGAAACGCGACCGATCGCGAGTCGATAGCGATTCCCGACATCGAGCCGAACCCTGAAGACGCGAAGAGATCTTTTTTTCATGAGGATGCCTAAGCGGTTCTTGGATCGAGGGGTACCGAGAACCAGGGCACGCCGAGTGTGCTGGGAATCCCACTCTGGGTCTCGGAGTCTAGAGGTGGATCGGTGCTTCTCAGGATGCCAGGGTGGATCGGAGTGGGCGATGTGGAGGAAACAGGAAGGAGGAGCGTCGAAGGGGGAACCGCTGGAAGGGGTGAACTAGGGCATGGGAGGTCCTGGGGAGGACAGGAGGGTTGATGGTCGTGGCGTTGCCGCCAGGACGAACACTCTGACCTTGCGTCCCGACACCTGGCATCCAGATTAAGCGACCTCGTTATCGTCCCAAGATCCTACGAGTGAACTACAAGCTTCCTAACCTGGACCAAAGGACCTTGATCCTTGGATGGTTGGTCGGACGATGACGACGTTCCTTGTGCCCTCGGGTTAAGCGTCTGCCTCGAGAGAAATCCATCCTCCGGGAATTTTTTAATTCAAACAGGAAGCGACGACAAGCAGCAATGAGCGACGGGAATTCTCTGCGTCCTTTTCGCTGCACCTGAAAAAAAAAATAAAGAGTATCAGCGATCGGTGGTTGGTGTTTGTTGTCGCTCTCGCTCTGCATCTGGCAAAAGATGGAAAACCGCGACGCGGATAGGGAATAACTTCTCGACTGAATAGTAATTAATGGCGGAATCGATGCGGGGTGAACGTTATCAATGACGAACTGGAAGTTGCGACTGATAGCGCCTCCGTATCCCTCCTCGGGCGCGGTTCGTTAAAAATAGGGCCACGGGCAAACTTTCCGCCTCCAAGGCCACGTTTCCCCAGGGTCAGGACCCTCCTAGGTAACCAGGCCTGGGAAATTGGTTATCTCCCCTGGTAACCCCGATATCGCAGCCAGCTGTTCACCCTGTCGGAAAATTCGGAAAATTCCGGCCCCGTTGAACGTTGAGACACGGAATGTTTTGCCCCTCGATGAGCCATGTGCTCTGGTAACGATTGATCCTTTAGTAAGGATCGCCCGACGTACCTCGCATGGCAAGGAACAATGTCCCTGCCTTAATCGTGAGCCGTAGGCTAATTTTCCAGCGATTCGCGATTATTCCGAGCGGGAAACGTCATCAAGATAGAAACCGACCACGTAAAGTCACGCTTCGCAATGGCACCCTTCACGCAAGGGGCCGTCGACCTGTATTTATCGCGGTTATCTGTTCCTGGTGGACTTATTAATATTTCATGAGTACTAGAGAACATGTGTGACTTTGAAACGAGTTTTATCAATCCTCTTGACCACTGTTTTACGCGCTGAATTTGCCTCCGGATCCCTTCTTTATCGGTCAGGAAGTTGTGGAAAGAAAAGTGACGAGACGGGTCGCATTCCTAACACGGTTCTGCCCTCTGATGAGCGAAACGTTGAACTAAGTGCAGATTATTCGACGTTTCTACTCTTCTTAATTTTGTAACCACTGTTTTTAATTTAAGGACCAGCAATTTAAATGACGCAATATTTCAAAACCGTGGAAATTGTATTGTCCGTTGTCAGGTAACTTAGGAATGTTTCTGTACATTTGGAGTGGGTCTTATAACAAGTTCGACTTTACTACAGATGCCGCGGCTAGCCGAATCGACGGAAGATAAAGAAGATTGTCCCTCAACGACTGGCGATAATCTCTCGATGAATGGTTATAAATATTCCCTAATGAAAAGGACAAATGTTAATTTAAATTCATAATTCACCAGTTTTCGGGATTACCTATTAGCCATAGTGCTTCCTTTCTTAAGTGCGCGTGTGCATGCAACATCAACTTGTCAATTAGGTCACGCAAATTTTCATTGATTCGGTCTGGGTCGTTCAACAATGCTTCTACAACGCTTCCGGTTTCCTCACAAACGAGATTAGCCAGAAATCTTGTTGCTGCCGTGACCTGATCGAAAATTTACAACTCTTACTTTTACTGACGAATATGAAAATAGATAATAATCATGCAAATCCAATTTCAGATTACCTGCACAACATCGGTTAAACCAGAATTTGCAGAATTGTACAGATACTCTAAAATCATTGGTACAGCACTTGTTAAATAAGCGAAACAAGCTGGTCTGGATGAAAGTAAAGCAAGGAGCCAAATTAAATTGCTCTCTTGGCAGTTGAACAATAATTTAACCACCGCTTTAGTAAGATCTATCATATCAGCATCCCTATTAAAATATACATGAATAAATAAAAATTCTTTAAATCTATTAGTCATCATTTATACCGCAACCGGAATTCAGAACTTGCTCGATTTGGTGATAGCCTGTTCGCACGTAGTGCATTGTTGCATATATTACTGTCGATAAAATGCTCTTATCGCATTCTTGGAGCAGAGACATTAAACGTCCGAGGCAGTCTTGCGCATGGAGAATTTCAAAAGCTTTATAGCTTCCACCCACAAGATTCCCTATAGTCCATGCGCATACTTCCTAAAAATGAGTCCGTTTTGATCCATTCATTTATTCTTAACTATAGAATAACGTGAATGCCCGATGTACCACGTGAGGATTGCTTAAACCCTCTAGCATCGCAACGACGTAAGGACCCACTGATTTACACAGCGCTTTGCAGGTTTTGCTGTTCCCAAGTGCTAAATTACAGCAACAATTAGCTGCAGCCAACTGCAACGCAGCATTAGATCCTGACAGGCATCTAGCCAAACCAGCGACTGCATTATCAACTTTCATAAATGTGTTAATATTATCCAAATCCTGAAACCAGTAAATTTATTCTAACCTCTGAATCCCCTCTTGAAATCTGCAACGAACCTGTACGAAAGCATTCTGTAAACGTTGATATTCCTTCATCCGTAGCGGCTTTTTCTTTAAGAGGTTAGCTTTCGATCGGACGAAGTCTTCGGTGATCAAGTCGGTGAGAGGATCCTCCAAGGTGGTCCGCTGTTTATTCAGCACACTTCTCCGATGACGTTTCCTCTCCTCCGAAATAGTGCCCCTTAATTCCTCGCGAATATACTCCATTACTTCATTTTTCTCTAAAGAATCCTCGCTCATCGTGCGAAAATTTCTAAACAATGGAGGGAACGGAGTTGAATGGGAATTCCTACAGATTGGCTTCAGAAGATAGAGAGGTTAGGTTACAAAACAGAGATGAGTTGGGAGATTGCTCACGGGCAGGATCGCGCGATCGCGTACTGTGCTGCCCCCTGGAGAAAAGAGCTATTCCACGAGGTACTAAGCGCTAGGCTTAAGTATTATGTACACTTTTCGGCATTCTTATAACACGATTCGAGTTACAAAATCGATCCTCTAACCGCAATACCTGGCCGTTCTGTGCGCCAGTACGCGTAGCGGGAAAACGGTGGAACTAATGCGAAACAGATCGCCAAACCAGTATGGCGTCTTCCCGACGAGCAGCTGCCTGCGTCAGTTCAAAATACGCGCAATTTCTAAGCGAGTTCGTTACCGAGCCAAGCGCGATCAGTTAACCTAGAAGCGCGCCACGCCGAGGAAGCAGGTTAGCACAAGAAGTGCCTTCCAGTGATCGAGCTTTCGTCGGTTTCGTGAATTCCGCCAGTTTCAACGAGATGACGGACCTGACCGAGCTAAGGATGAACGTGGCCGCTCTGAAGAGGGTCGACCCCTACGTCAAGGATATCATAGAGACCGCTACCCATGTAGCCCTTTATACATTCAATACCGAGAACAACAAGTGGGAGAAGACCGATATAGAGGGCGCGCTCTTCGTATATTCCAGGAACGGAGAGCCCTATAACAGCATCCTCATCATGAATCGGTACTTAGTATTTAAGATTTAGCATTTAATAGCTTTTGTAGTACTCGATGCGATGCTCAGCACCACGGATGAAGCAGTGGAACGATCCCCAGGATAGGAGATCGGCTTTGATAGGTGATTGTAGTATATCTATAGATTAGAGCACTTTAAAGCTTAATTAGATTTAATTAGAGCTTGTGTTAATTTTCTTTATAAAGTATTGTCTAGTTTTTCTAAGGCTTTACTTGGGAGAATTTTATTTGCTGAGTAGGGGTAAGAAAGGATTCATGTGAAAATTTTGTAGGTTGTGCATAACCTTTGATTGTTGCATTGGAAAGCATCCGTGAACTGTATTTTGAGGTTAACTGCTCACTGATTTGTTTTGTTTTGTTTTGGTTTAGGCTAAATACGAAGAACCTCATGGAGCCAGTCATGCAGGGCCTAGATTTGCAGCTGCAAGAGCCATTCTTATTGTATAGAAACTGGAAGTGCAACATTCATGGAGTCTGGTTTTATGATAAAGAAGATTGCGTGCGCATAGCTACGATGCTGCATAAGTTGGTTAAGGAGCTGGAGGATGACAGAAAGTCGACGAGTAAGAGTCTGATGAAGTGCAAGAAGAATCTCGGACCTGATATGAGTAACGTCGATATATACAGTATGCTAAGTAAGGCTCAGGAGGATTTTAATATCAGCAAGGCAAGCGATAGAGGAGGAGGAACGACAGCTGAGAGCAAACCTCTGGTTAATACTATCTTAGGGGATAGTACCTCCAGCCCGCTGAATGCTCCTTTGGGTCCTGACGTTACGTCGCAAAGCGTAATGGATTTCTTTGCAAAGGCTAAGGTGATTAGACATTCGATAGAGCATAGATTTATTGTTTGATCTAGTGCCAAAAATTAAAAAGGTACTTTCGATTTTAGGTTAACCCAGTGCACTTCAAGCCTGGAGATCAACCAGCCCCAGGAAACGCAGTTACTCTTCCAGAAACCAAGCCTCTCCTGGCTCGCTTAATGTCTCACCCTGCAGCTCACACTCTGGAGCACATCGAAAAACAACAGCGCTCCACAACTCCACAGCCAGTGCCACCTTCGCAAGTGCAGGCTCCACAGCCCACTCCCCTTGGCACCATGAACAACGTGGGCTCTGCCTCTAACAGATCAAAAAGGCGAACCAGAGCTCCTTCGCAATCAGAAACCGTTGGAACCAATGCATTACTGAGAGAGCTGCCGGCTCACTTTATGAATCAGTCGGTTACTCAGAGTGCCAGTGACTCAAATGGCTCGACCAGTTTCCTCAGGATACTGACACCCACTACAAACGTCGGCACCACTATGACCAACCACCAGACCTCTGGTCTCTCCAGTACGAACAGTGGCAACCCTTTCGCAACCCTCTTTGCACATGCAACCATCCCTACGGTGAGTTTAAAAAAATCTCCAGTTAAAAAAAATACATATAATGCCATTTGAATTTGAATTAACATAAATTCTAATTAATGGCAGAGCTCCGATGACGTGGTTGGCTCTTCGCTGTCAGGCTCTGGGTCTGCTCCAGCTCTGATGCCCCCGGTGATGTTCTCCGCACCAAGTCCTCAAGAACCTCCTGCGAGACCCCTCGAGCCCCTGACCAGGAACCAACTTCTGCAAGCCTTCAATTACCTGCTAACCAGCGATCCTGACTTTGTGAACAAGCTCCACGAGGCCTACGTCAAGTCCTTCGGCGAGATCCTCTCCTAGGCCCGGCGCTGGTGGAACCCTTCCCGAAAAACCGAGCCCGTCACACGGGCTGTGATGGACAATGGCGGCGCGCGAATCGCGTTCGCGCGACCAGGTGCCGGAGCCAACACGTCCGAATCGGTTCCACCACCCTGGACGACGCTGTCGGGCACCTGGGACGCCAGATTTCGTCCAGAGCCAGACTGATCGCTTAGACGAGACGCTAGGACACTGAACTACGCTTTGCACGCTGTAAAAAAGAAAGATGAAGTGGTTGTAGAAAAAAAAAAAAGAGAGAAGGGACAGCGACTACTCGTTAGACTGTTGAGACACGTAGACTGCTCCCGGACTCGAGGAACTTGAGACGACTCGCAATCGACTTCTTCTTTCTTTCCTTTACAGTGCATTTACCGTTAAGAATCCATTTTCCGCGACGAAGCGGCCAAAACAAGGCCACAGAAACCGAGAAAATCGTACGGGGAGAAACGTTGGGTCCTCCGGCAGGACTTCGCCTCCGGTGTTGCTCCGCGCGAGTGCAGAAATCCCCTAGAACGTCGGTGTATTAACGTTGGATGCATTTTCCCTAGTTTTCTTTTCGACTTAACCGAGGATTCGCGGGGGGTCCCGGGAAGCCAGTGGCTCGGGAGGTTTTTGTTTTTTTACATACGAGTGCTGGGCGAAAGGCGGCACACGGAGCCGTGGGCGAAGCTACCGTCGGACGTGTCGTACGATTCTAAACTGTGATGCCAAATCAATTATATATTATACAAAGTGGAGAGGAAAACGCTCGTGGTTGACAGAGGGAGAGAATAAGCGCGATCGGGTTTCGGTGGAAGAAAAATGTCTATTTTATAGAGTAACGACACACCCTCTCACATGTTCGGTGTCGACACGACACTCGCGTATCTTGCGTTTGTCCCTGCGAGTGGAGAAGCGTGAAATAAACGAAAAGTACGAGATCTGCTGGAGTCACAAGGTCATATTGAACATTTTTCTTCCGTTCCGCAGTAATTTAATTTAGGAAAGTGCCCCGTTGTTAAATATGGAAAATCTGGAAGATCTAGAAAGCGGAGTAGTTGGCCCGTCCTTCCTCGGTGAACGGTCCAGATTTAATCCGCCGTTATCCGTTCTAATTTCTGCTTCCGGATACCAGGCGATTCCGACGAGACGAGAGTTTAAGGGGCATCGGACACGCGAGGCCAAATCCCTCGCGAAGGAGATCCTCCAAGTAACGCAACCGGATGCACCGCAACGTCGTGTCGAATAAACAAACGGTTTATTTATTTTTCCCAGCCGAACAAGCTTCCTCTCTCGGACGCTCGCTTCGAATCGAAATATTGTGGGAAATTATCGCTAATATTAATAAGGGGGAGAGACAGCAAGTCGTGTGTACAATATTTACAGGAAGAACCACGTCAGGGTAGAGACGTGGAACCTCCCGAGCAGAGGCCACTTCCGTGAAAATGTTTTAGAAAATCTGCCCCCCCGGGGGAGAACGGAAAAGTGACTCTTCGAGAGTCGCTTGAGAGGCACTTCCAAGGCACGCGGGTGGTGCCCTGCTCGAGAGGGATGCGTGGGGTTACGGTTTCACGACGATATATTTATATTTATATTTATATATATATATATGTATATAATTTACAAATTGGTCGCTCCGTCATTAGATTCACAGCCAAGTGGAGCCGCGCTCCGGCCCGCTAGCTTTCCTAACAGACTTAATCGCTACCTTACGGGGTCGAGCGTATAAAAAATATATGATTTCCATCAGTCGAGGACAGCGCGAGCGGTTCCGCACCGTCGAGATGAACGTCTAGATGACGAATCGTCCAGCTCCTCGCTATATGCTAAGTAACAGTATCTTTACAACCGACCGCAGCCGCAATAAGGCCCAGAAATTTGAGAATCAACCCCGGAGAGAATCTTATCTCGAGTGAATCGCGAACGACCACCAGGGCGCGGTGACGAGTCGCTGCTGGCCCCTGGTAAGAGAGACAATCGCCCTTAACGAAGCAGCTCCTCTGTTTTAGGACCCGTCGTTCGAGAGAAGAAAGGAAATACGAAAGCAAGAGAGCTGACGGGACGGGAAGTGTCGAGTCTTTGGAAGTGTCCGGTCCCCTTCAGACGAGAGGCACTTTCGGCGTCCCCAGCAGCGGAGGGGCACCATCGGGGGTCCTGTGGGGCCCCAATTTGTCGTTCTGCGTGGGGATTGGCTGCAGCAACCTGATCGCCAGGCTGGCCAGGATCAGCAACGCCACCAGGCCGCAAATCGGGACCGCTATCGTTGCCGTCTTGAACCATCCGTCCGTACTTTGGGCCCCATGGGCCGTTGGCTGGATCGGGCCCAGGAACGCCCTCTGGTCGCCCAACAGAACTGGAAACGAGAAACGAGGGTCAATAACAGAGGCTTTTGGATCCAGGAGTACCAGGGGGAGGGCATCTCGTGTCATTGGCACGACGGAAAGGAGAACGACGAAGATCCCTCGGGGGCCTTTAAGGTTCACCGAGCTCTCCCTCCCTCTGTCGGCAGAACCTGTTCCCAATCTTTTACGAAGAGATGATTGCCACGGCCACAATTACGCGGCTTAATTGGAGAAGCGAAAGCGTTGCACGGAGCTCTAGGTGTACGGTGCAGCCTGGCCAGGCCTCGAGCCTTCCGCGCACGTTGAGCACCTCCGGCACCTACAACCACCTACTTTCCCTCCGTGTGCCCGCGAGACGACGTAAGCATACTGCCATTAGGGGTATTGATAAAAATTAATACGAGGGACACGGATAGAAAATCCACGGTCTTTTGCGGCGTCTCATCATCCTTTATACGCGCAACCACACTTCTTTTTTTTGTAGGCACCGAATGCACATCCCAAGCCCCGTTTTATGACCCTAGGTTGATCCCCTCGGTTTGCCCATTTGCGATAAATTTATGCAATAATTAATTAGCATTAATGAAAGTGAAGTGCTGTGCGAGGTGAAAGATGAAGAGTGAAGAGGACGATGCCTACCTTGAAGAGTCTTGTTCAGCCTACTCCTCATGGCCGGGCTGTCCACGTGGTTGCAGAGGTCCTGCTCGCAGCACAGGAACCCCGTGGGACACTGGCGCTCCTTGAAGCTCTCCTCCAGGCATCCATGGGAGCTGTGCTCCGGCCTCAACAGGGAGGGGTTCGTACTGGAGGGCAACTCGGTGAAGCAGCCTCTACCTCGGCACATGTACCCCTGGGACACGCATTCTGGCTGGTTGCAGTAACACCTCACCTCTCGCACGCCTCGGGAATCTGGAAACCAAGATCGACGATCGCAATGATTACCAACCCATCATCACCGGCAGGCTGCTTGCACATAACGGAGTTCCTGAAACTCCTGGACGAGACGCACGGCCATCACTGACTTTAAATAAATTTCAGTATTTGGATAAGGAACGATATCAAGACGGATACAGGACTCGCGAGGAATTCGTGGCTTTCCGGGAGGAAAGCCCGCTTATCGCCTCGACGAGTCCTCGATTGAGCCACTTTGTACCGAGGACGATATCAGGAATGAAATGCTATCATTTGTATTCTCCTGTATCGTCCTCGGAGGGCCTGGTCGGAGAATAATTGCGAGTGCACTTAGGGACGGGCAGGGATCCCAGCCATCTCCCGAAGCGCATCGAATCAAAGGCGAATCATTATCTCCGGCGAATGCCGGCCGCTAATGAGTGGCCGACTGGAAGTCGTAAAAGATAAGGCCCCGTCCCTCGGCTCGCCCGGGGAGGGTCTCCGTCTTTTTCTTTCCCTATCTTAAATCCGCGCGCATGTGGCCGTGCGCGTGGAAATCCATACAGGAATAAAGCAGCAAATCTGCGGATTCACGAGGTCGCAAGCTGGTACGCGTGTGCACCATCGGCACAGACTTGCTGTGCGTGCAGTGCGCTCGAGTATGGCTCCCGGCAGATGCACGCCAGAGTGGATGCACTTTATCGGCGGAGAGAAGTTCCTCCAAGACGAGGGACGAGAGCGGATCGCCTCTCTGCGTCGGACCTCTCGCCGCTGTGTTTCGCAACAACCGGCCAAGATTTGTGCCGGGCTCCGGCTGCCCTTGTACTCGCGATTCGTCTTAATCCCGTCTTAATCTCAAGAGCTCGGGGAATTGCTACTCCCCTCTCCTGGATTTATCTCCCTGCGGCGACTCGCCCGGGAGGATTTGCATCGGGGCTGAGCCGAGTCCCGCGCCAAGCGCATACGTGTGCGCGAAGGCCGCCGAGTCTCTTTACGACAGGGATCGACCTCACGATCGGACGGACATTAATATCTCAATTCTGAGAGCTTATTAGCGGATTTAAGCCGCGACGAGAAGGAAACCTCGCCGATGACGATCTTGACCGATGATTTAATGAATAATTAGGGAAATTTGACGTGTGAATTAGGCCGTCAGGGGGTGCAATTAGGAAACCGGGGCATTAAGCAAACATTGCAGCGTGACTGGGCCGAAGCGGGCCGGTCGTCAATTTTTCAGGCCCCGCATCAGGGCCCGATCTCTCCCCTCCGAATCTGTCGGTCTCTCGCTAATAAGCCAGCGGCAGCATACCCCTTTGCCGGTGCCGGAGCTCACCGAGGAGTAAAAAGGGCTAAAACAGCCGAGTCAGAAAAGGAAGATCAAGGCGGAGGAGGGAAGGGAGGAGGCATGCGGCGACCGAGGCTGCCTCCCGTCGGAGGCCCTTCCTCTACGAGGGGTCTTGGGACCCAGTGGGAGCGAGAAGGACGCATCGTGCTGGACCCAGCGGGTGCGAGCGAGACGAACGCCCTCGAGATGGAAGCCAGAGACGGCGGCGCGTGTGCGTGCGTGGAGATGTTTGCGCTGGAAAATAAAAGCACCGGCTAGGGGCCCAGCAGCGGGAGGTCGAGAAGAAGAAGAGGGCCCCGAAGAGGAGATACAGGACGGCGGGAGGAGGAAGCCGGGGCAGGCCCCTCCGAAAACAAACAGACGGCTCGGCGGGGCCGTTCGTTATGCGTCCGAGGTATATTAATTATTTTCCGACAAGCCCCCCTTATTGTTCCCTCCTGTTTTTTAGGCCGCCAGACCGGCTCTCGATCATGAACTACGGGGAACGTCTGCGAACCCGGGTGGACGATCCTAGGCGGCCTGAAAAAAGGCTGATCGGAACTGGTGCACCGCGACCTCGACATAGTGAGGACCGATCATCCAAATTTGGATGATACGCTGGCTGGGGGAAGGATATTTTGTCGCTAAAATAATATAAGTGAGCGATGAAGAGAAAGGAAGGAATTTTACTTAACCCGGATTTCGATCCAGATCCTCGGCAAAGCGTCCACCAGGCTTTTTTACCTTCTACCCGCCCAAGCGAGATCGAAGATAAATCACTTTCCAATCGAATCGCTCGAGAGTCACCGTTAGCTAGCCGCAACCGAATTAGGATTGCGGAATGATCGAAGAGAGAGAGACCTATTAATTAATCAGCCCTCCTTTCCATGGCCTGCGGTCGTGGTGGGCTCCGGGGAAGGTGGCCTGGAGGCACTCGGTCAATATTTGTTTCTCCTGTCTCACGGGAGGATACAAATCGTTGCCGGAAGAGGGACCTGCCACTCGGAGGGAGAAGGAGCAAACTTGTACGCTTTACGACTTAACGGTTAAAACGGCTTCTCGTCGCACCGATGGGAGCCGAAACCGAGGATGGAATTTCGGTCATGGAGTCCCATGGGACGTCCCCCTGACGGCGCCAACTGCCTTGGAGCTTTGAACCTTTCTTCCGGCTCCGAACCTACCTCATAAACTTTGAGAACCAACTGACGGAACTCGGAGATCGACGGAACGTCCCAAAGGATTTGGACCGAGAAACTCCTGTCCGGTGTCGCGACGATCACTCCTGACTCATTCGTCAGGGATTCGTGTCCAGCTCCGCTACGTGAGAGCATTCCCTCTGCACCTGTGGAGCCCAGGGGCCAGGAGCCTTCTCGGAATGCGGAAAAAATCCACCGGAGGACGAGAGGAGGCACCAGAGATGTCCCAGGGACGGGAAGAGGATCTCGAGGATCTCCGGCGATCTTTCAACGGCGACCTGACGTCGCGCACTTCAGATATCACCGGAGGATAACGATGGGATGACGAATGGAGGGTCCGAGGAGTCCCTGAAATCGTGGACCATTTCTTCCGTTTCTTTTCCCTCTCTCTTCCCCTCTCTTTTGAATAATCGCGACGCTGGCAATCCCTGGACTCTTTAAGCAGCTCTCGGGCAGGTGCTAATCAGAGAAGCAGGAGTTAGGGCCCCGATCGTAACGGAACGATCAGGTAGGGTCGTAAACCGATGCAAGTACTACTTTGCGATGAGCGGCTCCGAGCTGGGACTCACCTGGCTGGGCTGAAGCTCCAGCAACTCGCCATTTTACACCCTTTAAGGCGCACTCGATTGCGACTCCCTGGACGACCTGGTACATCGGCAGGTGCCAACGAGCTCGACAATTGTCGCGGCTGGACGTGTCGGATCGTTAAACGGAAACCTGACAGGTTGAAGAAACAATGGCGAGACTAGGGATTTACCGGGACGGCGTTGACGCTCTTCGGGGTCGTCATGACAAACCCTGGTCGACGGTTCTATCGTTAACCAGGTCGTCGAAGACAACTCCAGGATTATAAATGACAACGGTAGCTCGACGTGGCGCTGAATGACTTCCTGGAGGTTTGCCCAGGCAAACGCAGTCTCGTCGTAACCCGGTAACGGGCAAATAATGATCGTCCTCGTGGCCGAGGGATTTGTTTGAACAGCTCTTGGAAGAAGTGAGTATTGTCGACGGGCAAGGCCTCGAACACCTCGACAAGCTGTTCAAACAGCCCTGGGGAAGACTGGGGTTCAGAGTTCCCCGCGTTCCCTTTGCCCCTTGATGCTTTTTATATAAAACCTTTATCTCCCCTCGACGCGGACCCCACTAAATATGTTTTTACCGTCTTTATATTAGCGAGTTAATGGTCCCCGTGGATATTTACGACCCGGCCGGACGCTCCTATGGCCACTCGAAAAACCGGTCGAGTCCTCTTCGCGGGGGGCCTCGAGACCTCGTTGGAAACACATCTCATTTATACCCGCGGCAAAAAAAAAAAAGAAAAATGTTTCACTGCTATCCGATGCGCGCGTACTGGACTGTGTAAACTATTACGCGTTATTGCATCCGGACATTGGAACGGTTCGTCCCTCTCAGCTGATAGGCACCTTTTGGACCTACTCCTTGGGACCTAGGGTGAGAGGCTCGAAATCATTATCAATGGCTCATGGAAGGTCGTGTCTCCGTTTAAGGGACTGGTGCAAGGATTAAACGGGGAAGAGGTGAAAAAAAAAATTCAAGTCTGGACGCTTCGCGGGGGGTCCACGTGGCGGCCCTGTCGGGGGGACCTTGAAGAGCGTTCCCCGGCTTGGCAGGTGCGGCTTTCTCGGCGAATTAAACGGTATCTCGGGCTGTCACTGCTGTCAGCCGACGGAGATATAATGGCACCGGCGACAGCGGGGCAAGGGAGAGGGCAAGAGGCCCGGGGCCATCTTAGGACCCCGATGCAAAGTGTTTCGGGGAACGTTGCTGGTCCCAGTCGTCGACGACAAGTGCACGCTCGCCTAATGGACCCGCTTTTTGGTCCCTTTTTCGAGCCGCTGGACTGGTCAGCGACCAGGGCTCTCAATAAAGGTTTTGCTCCTTTTCCGAGGCATTCTACCGGTGGTCTCCCCGGGTCCTGGCGGGGTTCGCCCGAGAGCGGATTCCAGGATGCCCGAAATGCGGACCACTTAAAGCCTTCCCCTAATTATTTGCTGGCCGATACTCTTGGCCATTTCTCTCGGTGGCTTCGGCTCCCGTGGTTCCTACGGCGAACATTGACATTCCCACGGTAGCTGTCAGTTAGTTTCCATTTTTATTCCCCCGCAAACTCTTCGCGATGGGGGGCGGACGCGTCCGTCGCGGGACCAAGATGGCCGCCGGGTCTTTAAATTGTTTATCCAGCGGCCCCCGTGCTGCCTGATCGCCTCTTTATAATCCTCGGTAGCGGCTTCTGCATTTATACCGCGAAGACCCATGATCCCATCCCGGTTGTTGGTTTCTGCGTAGACCCCTTGGATTTATTTCGCCATTTGCCCCTCTGCCAGGAAGTGGAAGAGGAGTCGCGCCGATGAAGAGGCCACCGAAGGAGGCTGAATGGACCAATTGGCGAGTGGAAACGATTCGCGTCTGGACCCACTCGTGAATATTGAAAGGCCCTCCGATGTGAGCAGAAGAAGATGGCCATTATGCGTTCCTTCGACGGACGTCGAGGCGTAATTCGACGCGACGGGGGCAGAAAAAGTCAGACATCGACCGGGAGACCTCGGAATCGATGCCTGGCTCGTTTGCGACCCTTAGGGAAGGAAATGATTTACTTGGCGGCTAATCGTCGTGACCCCCGACTCCCTTTTCACGTCCCATTGGTCGCCAGCTTGTCAACGCCACTCGAAGAAATTATTTCCCGGGGGAGGTTAATTTAGAATAATTAAAAAAGTGAAACCAGGGTATTCTGCGTCGGTCGCAGTAGAGACAAAGAGCCTCCAGGGGGAATCTGGAGGAAATGGACGATTTTTTTCCCGGATACAAGTTGCAATCCGGAGGTTAGAGACCTTCAAGATAAACCCAATCGAACGAGATCGATGGGATACCCTGTTTCCGGAGATAAACGACCCTTCAACGAGGACAGGGCCTTCGAGCACCAGCGAAATTCAGCCGAGTAATCCGAGAAAATGAAACTCCGTTTCGGGACTGTCGGCCCGAAATTCCGAGACAAAGGGAAGCGACTTAGGTGTGCACCGGCCCGGTATTTGCAGGGCCTGCAAACCGGCCGACCATCGGTCGGTTCGGCCACAACCGACCATTAAGGAGATAGCCATGGGTCGGGCCTCGAGACAGAGAGAGAGAGAAGGAGGGCCGGCAATTAGCAAGAACAATAGGGACGGAACTCTTCTTTCTGGGAAGAAGGAGGATCCCTGGAGGCCCTGGGCCGGGGCTCGCTAGGTATTAGACACCGATGAGGGAGTATACCTCTTACCGTCCCTGGTTATGCCTGAATTTGTGAGAATATATACGCGTATCCTTCGTCTACGAGCCAAGAAATCCCTAGGTACCGTTTTCTAAATAGTCGTCTATCTACAAAAGCTCCCCCGAAAATGCCACTCCCTATCCTCATTGACCTCGACGCCATATTGGAAAGACTGGGGTCCGCCATTGGAGACGTTCCTTTAACTATTTAATGCTGGACCTGTGACTCCGAAATTGGGGGAATTAGCTGAGTGGAGTCTTGTCTAGGGTACAGGGATAATAATCCGAGTGCATACGCGTTCGTGTAAAACGCAGCACATACGTGTCGACCTGGGCACGCGGATTTCGGGTCCGGAGGAAGCTCTGGCCAGGCGAAGGCAGGTTTTCAGCCCGGTAACCAATGATTAGCCCTACTTAACTCTCGTCTTCGAGGGCCTCGGCCCGGCAGAAGTAAAAGGCAACGTCATCAATTATATGCAATTGCCAAATTGCTCCAAATTATACGCGCCCGATGCCGCCAAGACGCCATAACTCTTCGGCCTCCTCCCCGGCGGCCCCTCGTCTCGTCGCAAAATGGCGGAATCCACCGAGGGCCAATTTCACCGAGACCGGCACGTCCCGTATTTTCTCGCATCTTACTCTCTGTATTTTTTCCACTTTTTTTCTTTCATTCACTCCCCGCTCGTCATTTTCACTTAATCGTTTAATTGCGGCCGATCGAAAGGGAATCCGCGAATTGGATTCGGCGTCGGTAACTCGGCTTACCGGGCCGGGAGTAATAACCCGCCGTTAATGGTTCCGCTTTTTACCGACCCCACTTCTTAATGGTCCCTGTTAATGGGCATGAATCTCTGCCGACTGTCTGCACGATATTCGTGACTCGAGCGGTCCATCTCGCCGCACTGTAATCTCCTCGTTTATCCCCCTTCAGTCCGGAGTTTGCGACGGATAAATGGCCGCCGCCGATCGGCCAGTACTTTGACCACTCGCGATAATCAATTTCACACGATCCCCCGAGTTACAAAGCCTCGGGAAATGCTCTCGGGACGTTTTTCAAAGTCGAGGAGAGAGAGAGAGAGAGATGTGCGCCGTCTAATTTTAAAGCGTGCCGTCATGCCGACTATCTCCCCGGCGGAGATATTCTTTTTTCTTCTGGTGGATCTCGATTCGACCCCGGTTTATTCGGTTTGGATAGCAACGATAACGAGACAAAGTGCCCATAGCAAGTGAAATCATGCCAAACATCGGTTACCACCGTCCCTATCCATGAAAATGCCACGTGGACCAGTCTGCACGGCGTTCTCCAAAATGGCGGCGTGCAGATGGCTCAATCCGCGCGCGCATCGTCTTTGTTCATCGGCGCCAGAATTAATCCGCTAATCACGTGCTTTGCCGACGATTTGGCCGGGATTTCAGAACTCCGAGCCGAGGGTGGAGATATTAACGGAGATACGGAAAGTAGGGGAGAAAATATCGGATCGAGTTAGCGATCCGTGGTGAGGTTAGACGACCGTTGCACAAGTCACGTCCCTGGGGAACCTGCATCGTCCAGTCGCGATCGCAGCTGCGATATCCCGGTGAATTAAACCTAATGGAGGCGAAGTTAACGCAATTAACGAAACAAATCGAGGACGGTTGATCGATGCCGATCGATTTCTCGCGCGAGCGGATATCGCCGCGTGATATCCGCGAGGGGTGTAAAATCGGCACGAGCCGGTCGTAACGATCGGGAGTATTAAGACGGCCTCGGAGTGGTTATGCAAATAAATCCCCTCGGCACTCCCGATTAATAGATGCTTTTGTTTTATTCACCGCGGACGCCGCGATAGCCCCTCGGTAATGCCACGAGTATGCAGAGCGGAGTCTTCGACTGCGCGTCTCCTCTCCTAACAATATTACTTATTATTAATTGTTAGGAACTAGAACGACGTATCCGAGATCAGGCCGACCGCCAAGGCCCCTGGGCTCGGCCTGGGAGATTTTTGCACGCGATTACGACGAGATCCCGCGATACATATCGGGCCCCGTGTGGGAACGAGCCCAGCAAAGCTCTGTGCCAATTATCTGGCAATTGCGCGAGGAGGGAAAAAAAAAAAGGAAAAAAAAAATCGGGGAAGGGCGAACTTCTCCCGCGTTAGTATCGGCACACGCGAGCTGATTTCACGGCGTTGGATTAAGTTCTTATCCCTCCTGCGATTTCCTATTTACGATTTTCCGAGCGCGAGGCCCCCGGAGAGCGCGACTTCGTTAATGCTTTTTTTTGCACTCCGAAATGAATTCCCTTCTCGAATCGCGACGCGTACTTATAGGCGGCGAAGTTCGCCGGAATCCGGCGAGTGGGCAGATATTTGTACACCCGTCGACGTGCATAATCCTCTCGGGAACGCGTTCTGGAAAGATTGCATCTAATTGATCGCCCCGTAGCGGGCCGCGGCGTATTAATTTCAATTAATCCTGAAATTAATCGCAATCCGGGGAGTGGGCCGAGAGCGTGGAACCGCGAGAGGCGATTGCGCCTTGCTCCGGCATTTTTATACGTCCCTTTTTATTTCCCCTCCCCTGTTTCCCTTTTCCTTTTCTTTCACTCCCCGACACGCATCGGTTGCCGATTACGGGCGAATGCATCGCGATTGCGCGACCGCGCGGATAAGACGGATACGTCAGCGAGCGGACGGACTCGTGCACGTCCACCTACGGTGTATATTTATAAATATCTCCTTGAAATCGCCGACATTGATACCCGGGACCCGTTGCGTCAGGAAGCGTAACGAGAGTTTACAGTTCCCTCCTCCACTTAGACTGCACTTCTACTGCACTTTGACTCCACTTTAACTGCACGTCTTCACCCCTCCCGAACGGTTCGATCACCCGAACGGCGATTAATCCGAGCAATTAGCTCGGCGATGACGAGTTATAAGGTTGACAGAAAGAAAGGTCTTAAGGTGATGTGAAAGTGCCATCGAAGAGGTTTTGTTTATAAAACTTTTCTCCCACCTCGATTTACCGGATAGTTTGACACTACAACGCGAATAGGGAGCCTATAAGGAAGGTCCTGAAACTCATGTAATTTCGATTCTTTTCAAATTTGTTTATAGGTATTTTAAAAATAGTTAATAAGAAATGAAATTTCGGGAGTTTCAGGACCTACCTTAGGGTCTCCATATTCACGTTTTAAAGTATGGAACGATTTGAGACACCCAGTTCTATGAAAAGTTTTATGAGCGATTGAGCTTTCGGATGCCACTTTCACATCCCCTTAATTTATTTTTTTTCCCACTTTTCTGCAAAACCCGACTTAACAAGCCGAACACTCGCGGGCTGATATCTTTCATGTTCTGATCGATGGGACCAATTTTCCCTATCACTGGACCACGTGGACCCTCGAGACAAAGACGAGTTGCCCGACCCGGATCCGATTGTTCATCTACTCGGCAATCTGGACATTGTCGCGGAGAAGTAATGGACGAGCAATCGCACCGTGGGGTTCGGCTTTCTCCGGGGCGCGAATCGGGCCCCAGGAAGCGCGAAAGCGAGCCGACGAGGCCCGATATATCGGGATACAGATCCAGCGACATTCTCCGTCCCTGCCGGACATTACTTATCCGTAGGCGAGTGTCACCACGGGGGAGTGGACCGACAGCTTTATTAATAGCTGAATTTTCCACGCCTCGGTGCCGGCTAGCGAGCTGACGATCGAATCCGCCGACGCATGCTTCGCCTTATTATAAATTTCCGTATATTTCCGTCGACATTCCCTGTGGATTTCCCATCCTTACCCGAATCTCCCTCAATTTCTCCAGCAAGCCCTCTTCCTCGCGACCTCCAACACCCCCCTGGTAAACCCTCACTTGCCAAATCCTCTTCGAGCGTTCCGCAAAGTTCCTCATCTCTTCTCCCGGGTGCCTATCGACGATCTCCGATGAAAAGCGACGAAGGGTCGCGTTCATTTAAATTCGACGCGTCCAGAGCCGCGCGCATGCGCGGGCCTGTGGATGCGCGCATACCCGAAGCGCACGCGTGTAAGTGCGCCGCGTCATATTGCATGCGAAATGCGGGATTAACATAAACGGCAAGGTGCGTACAGGTCGCGACATTACTGGCTTCGGAATCCATAAAAAGGCCCGACGACTCCTCGTTTTCCTCCTTCCGTTTTTTCTCACTTTCTTCGGTCTCGGTGGAGAGACTGCTGAGATCTCGACGAGCGATCCTCGACTTTTTCCCCGTCGGGGACGGAAGTCCCCGACCAAGATGGCCTCACTGGGGAGTTTCATCGCAGCGGGCCCTTTTCTGCATTAGTCTTCCGCGTTCGCCCCTCCTCGGCAAAATGGCCGGCAGCGAATGGTAAATGGCGAACGGTGGACACGTATGGACGGATATGCGCTCGGTAGCAGGCGATTAATCGTCCACGGTGTGTTCCACCGCTCGTGTGTGCGCATGAAAATGCCGGTGGCGCCTCTTGTGTGTGTGTGTGGGTGGGTGTACCCACAGACATTGCCGATGAACACGGGGAAAAAAGGAGAAACGAAATTCGTTACTCTCGGAACTCGAGGCTGGGCCCCCTGAAAATCCCTGTGCAGGTAATCTCCTCTCGTGTGCATTATTCCACGTGGACAGGGTGGACACTCTCGGATACTCTTGGACACCTTCGAATGCCCGTCCAAAAGGAACGACACACACAGAGGCATTCGGAGGCGCGCAAGAGCTCGTGCCTTCCTTGTATGTAGATGCACGTAGGAATACGTGCTCATTCCGCGCTGCCGCGCGGAATTACAACAAGTTTAATAAGACTGGACGTGCGTTCGAAAGCAGTTAAGTTATATTTGTACGGGCGCGCGTACGTGCGTACAAGTACGTACCGTACGCGTACCGTAAGTCGCCCCTCTCGGTTCGGGAGGCTTTCCTCTGTACGCGAAACTCGCCGATTCTCCCTAATTTGAGGGTATTTGTCGGTTAAACGACTCCTAGGTTTCTCTTTCCGGGCCTGGAGGCGAGGGAAACGAGTGTCGTAAGACCCCAGTCGAGAGGGATGCGGAAGAAGGCCGGAGAAGTGAGGTTAGGATGCCACTCCGGACGTGTCTGCGCGACCCGAGGTCAAATCCATCCCGAGAAGAGGACGAAGAGGATTCCCGAGTGAATTTAACGAGACGTCGCGAAAGGCAGGAGCCTTTTTAACGACGCTTCCTGATTTATCGCCGCGAGTCTCGTTGCTGCAACGAGGCCGGCCAGTAACGCACTTAGTGGGGTGTTTACGGCTCGGTGCGGCAATTACGATAGGTTAACGGGAAGCGTTGCCCCGGTATACGGCGGCGCCGTTAAAGCGCGATAATTCGTGCAAATGAGCCACGAATTCAACTCGGTTTGAGAAAATTGGCGGGAAAAGGAAGAGGGGAGCGAATAGGGGCCCTGGAGTCGCGGCCGTAATGGCGACACGAGGAAGCGGTAAATCAGTCGGGGATGATAAAGAGGACTGTAAAAGCGAGGAAGCGTAACAGTGGTATATAGAGGGGAGATAGAATGGATCCACGGAAGCCGCTGTAGCAGCCGTTTGAAGGATGATCGATCGAGTGGCGGATTTTTGGCGCCTCCTTCGACCTAGGGATGCCAAGATGTGGAGACAATGACCTTGTCACTCGACTCGAAATAGGCCGAGCTGGGAGGCGTTTACACGGAATCTTGGCGCCGAGGGATGCCACTGACCCAAATGCAGCCTCGTTTTGTTGGGGCCACTCGTGGGAGTGGTTGGAGTGCGAAGACCAGAGATCCGCAATTAGGCACTGCGTATCGAGGGCCGCAATTAGCCTGCAGATTCCCCGAAGGGGAGTGGAAAGGTACCTCGGAAGAATCGGGGCCTAGGGGTGCACCCAGAACCGGGGAAAAAAGGAAAAAGGGCAAGGGACAAGTGCGTCATCGACTATAGTCTGATCCACCACCACCTCCGAGACCGATTATATTGTATTAATGAGGATGATCTTTCGATTGGAAAGCCGTGAGCCAAGGCGTGTTCCACCATTGAGACGGGGAGTAATTCCTGGATCAAGACATGTACCACTTGCGAAACGGCGTCCCGGCAAATGCACCGCAAACGGTTCATCTTGATGGCCGGGTAAGAGCCAACCATAAGCTCGGCGTTCAAGGGTCCTATATGTTCCTCGCGGCTGGTAATATCGCGCAATTATATCGGGATAAATTGAATAAAGGAGGGATGGAGCGGCGCAAAAAGGGTGCCCGAGACTCGGTAGGAGGTCGTCGGCCTTGGGGTCCCAGATTGTGGAAAACTTTCTACTTCGGATCCGTTGGGAACGATTTACGCTCTCGGGGTCCTTCCGTGTCCTGGGATATGTAGGTGCATGTCGGAGCTGCATGGACGTGGTATAGTCCGTGCGTCTTCGAGGTAATTCATCGACGTACCTCGCGGGGATACTAGGGTCTCTAAACTGTTAATTCTCGTCTACGTGCGCGGTCATACACGCGCGGAACCGTCGTCCACTCGCTCGTCTCGTGGACGCCCATAAATCCTGGCTTCTTTACGTGTCGCCGTTATAGTTTCACTTCAAATCTCTTTTAATCTCATTGGCCACTGTCAACGCGGACGCTATTAATCTCCCCCGGGCTCGATTCCGTCGGATTTACATACGAGGTGTATGGGAACCGAGAGTGACCGGTTCTGGCCGAACTGGCCCTGACCGATCTTTGGATAGGAGCGTGATCGCGACTATTTTCGAGACCGATCGAATGAGATCTACACGGTTCCAGTTCCAAGACTTGAGACCTTTGCTTTTAACAAACCACCGGTGTAAACAAAAAAAACTCGCCGACCCCACGCTACCGGACGCGTGCCCGTTGGCGAGCACTCCACCTAGAAGCCGGGGCACAGGCTACCAGTCGCACACACATAAAAGCGACAGTCGTCACTTCCGTGTGCCAACCGCCTTCGAAGCGGCTCCTTTGCTACGGGGATCCGAATGGTACACCGGCATGGCCCCGGGCGCACATGACCGACACGTATCCTTTATATATGTGCATGCGAGAGAAGGAGAGAGACCGTTAGGGTGAAAACAGTAGACCGAGGAAGAAGAGGCACAGCCGATACGCACTCTTGCATTTCACACTTGCATGCTCCGTGCACCTCGTTGCGCCAGCAGGCGCCACCGGGGGGCAGGGTGGGGGTATATAAGCAGGCGCGCACCGCCGCGGGCGCTCACACCACGGCCGGACAGCGGCGCGGGCTGGTCAGAACCGAATTGGACCGGCGCGAGACACATCTAACTGCGGCACCCGGATTGACCTCGCGTTCCTGAACCCATCCTTTCGGACATGAGCGGTAATCAAGATCCCCTATTTCCAGCTTTCAAGCGAAGACGGACCCGGCGAGAAGATCAAGATCGCGTGATTCTGGATGATTATCAGGCGATCGTAGGTATAAATAGAGATACTTTTCTGACTAACTGGAGGATCAACCAGGGAAATGTTCCAGAAAACTTGATGTATATCACGGAAGGACGGTACCTCCGACTCGTCTCGATTCGTCTTCGTCGCGTGTCGCTTACCGACGCGTTCACGGACTAACGGTGGGAAGGCTTCCCTCGTTAGTCGCAACTAACGGGTCGGCAATTCCGGGATTTCGACTCGGCAAAAGGCGGAAGACGAGCCGAAGAAACGAGAGAGAACCATGCCTTGTGCCGTGGGGCCGAGAGAGAGGCCAACAGGCGCGAATCGCTTGGGGCGACGCATCGAGATCAATGGCTTCGGGAAGGCATACGCGATGCGTACACGCGTACCTATATGCGATGCTATACATAACGTACATAACGTGCATGTACGGCCGCGCATGCGTCACGATCGCGGAGAATATCAAGGCGAGATTGAGGATGCACCGTAACAGGCGCTGATTGGTCGAAACTAAGTGAAATGGTTTCCGTAAAACGAGCCCCTTAACTCAGCCATGTGCGTTTACGCACACTTACGCGTGTTCGCGAAGCACGCGTTTAGGTACGTGCATTTATTTATTCGCACTTGTTAAACTGTACGCGAGTGTGTGCGTTTCCGCGCGTATTTAGCCCGAGAACGCGAGGATGTGCACGCGTATATGCTTATGTATGTATGTATATAAGAGTTTCTACGTTTAGGCATTCTGGCGGGAATATGCTCGCTCACACGTACACGCTCGCGCGCACAAGTACTCGCGTGTACTGGCGCCCTCGCTCGTTTCATACATCGCGCTATCCGCGCGACTAGCTGGCGCCCGTCGCACACTTTATCGTCTTCAAACTCCGTGTATCGCGCCGAAGTAAAATTAAAATGTTTATTATTCCCGAAGCGCAGCGGCGCCGGGCGTCGCGGCGCCTGCGAGTTTGGCGAAGTTCGGCAGACCAGGATCCAGATTTCCGTTTTAAACGAGCCTCGGGCCTCACTCGTTATCGCCTCGATCGTTAATTGCCACGATTACGGTAATGGCGAGTATGTAACGGGCGATGTCGAGGCGCTCCAAATGATATCAAGAATTGCTCGAGCAGGCGGATGGCTTTGAGGTTATGTGGTGAAAGATTGGCGCGCGAAGCGCGGAGGGATAAATCGACGCGTGGCTTCGATCGGTATCGGAGATCGATAAGGGATCTATAGGTCGTTGATTTTGCGGTGGGGCTTGCGGTCGGCGATCGGCAAATCGGATCGGCCGCAAAGCGCGGCGCTCCCTTTACCGATCTAAACGTGACCAACGGTCTGTGCCGCCATCTTGGATCTAAGAACCACCGGCCTCTACTTCGTTTTAATTGAAAAAGTAGTTCTTTTTTTTTCCTTTCAACGAGCGTTATATTTTTAGACGGTGACCGATTTCGTAGGCCATCTTCGTTATTATATAAGTCGAGGGCTCTTCTCTCGTTTCTCCCTTTTGTCCGTCACGTGGCGCCGGCGACTTCCGGAAAAAGTGGAACGCATGCGTTCCTTTTGGCAGCGGTCGAGCCGGCACCGGCCCTTGGCGACGTCGCGACGCCGACGCCAAAGTGGTCCGCAGTGTCACCGGACTGACACGCACTGGTCGAAGACAAAGAGACCTTTGCCACCCGACTGCTTCTCCTTTTTCATCGTCCCTCTTCACTTCTCTTCCTTCATATCTACCGACTTTATAATTTTCTCGCAATAGCGGCCACCTTACTACTTATTTCTTTTGTCTCAAATTATTAATCCTTAAGAAAGTATGAGCGCCGTGTCCATTTTATGAATGATTCCCATAATTGAAACATAGTGAATTCAGAAATTGGGGAATTAAATCGAAGAAAGGCGTGAAAATATTAGGGGGAAAAAAAATTCCTCACCATTGCCATCGGTCGTCCTGCCCTCCTCTTCACCGAGGACCTCATAATCCCCGAAGTCCAGGTCGACGGAAGCGACGCCAGCGGCGACGGAGAGCGTCAACGTAGCGAGCGCGATGAGTTCCCTCGGAAGCATCTTCCACACTTGGCTCTCATAAAAACGAAGTCGGCAAAAGGAAACCGAATCCCCGCATGTATCGAAACCACCGGTCGAGTTCCCCCCGAAAATATGAATTCAAGGGAAAAAAGGAGGCCGACAAATCCGGAGCGTTACGAGAACGAACGCGAACGTGAAAGAGGAGTCGACGACCGTTCCTCGACTATCCCTCAGCAGTGGAACCTCATGTCTAATGAGACTTGCACGTCGCACGCGCGTCTCGTCCGTGGAGTGGTTCGGAAGCTTATGCGTGCGGAGACCCGTTTGCAGCGAGCGCTCGCAGGCGACTGAGGCGCCGGGACGTGGGGCGCCGCTGCGCCGCTCTCTGAGTCACTCGAGAGGGCGCCGGGGAACTCGAAAGCGCTGACTAAATCGCTCCCACACTTTCCTAGCCTAAGTGTGCGAGTGTACCCGATGGCGTTCCCGACGAGGGAATGCGCCGCGGCGCTGCATGGAGCCGTAAAGCGGTAATATTACCGCGATAACGCTGCCGAGAACGAGAGCGTCGTCGAGGCGCGTACTCCGAGGTTAGGAATCCGTGTATGAAAACGTGCACGGAACTATAGTGACCGGGCCTCTCTGAAACCCCTTGAATACATGTACTTTGGGTATTTTAAATCCTTTCTGCCATAGAATAAATCCTACCAAGTCCTTTCCATGAGGACGTTACGCGTATGAACGCATTTCGTTGAAGATATCTCGATGGATCTATTTTGAAACAATCCGATTACGCCTTCTTCCAAGCAGAAGTTCCGCGTTTTGAAAAGCGCGCGCGTCACGTGATGCCAGCGAGCGTGCTGATTGGCTGCGCGGTGGGGGGCAGGGTGGGGGAAGCCCAGTGGCGCCTGCGGCGCCCGTCACTCGCGGGGGAGCGCTCCACGGTTGCGCACGGATGCGCTCGAGTGCTCCGTGTATGCGTGCACGGGCAAGTGCGTGAGGGCACCGGCCTGCAGCCATCGACTCTCTCTCTGTCGTCCCCTCTCTTTCTCTCCACCTTGGTCCCCATAAGTCTGTCTCCTTCCTGCACTTCCCTCCGCCCGTGACTGTGCTCATTCGTCCCTCGTCAGTCCTTCCTACTTCACCCTCCTCGTTCCTCCCGTCTCTCTCGCTCCCTTACTCCCCTTGTACGTCTTCCTCTCTCTTTTACCCCTCCCCGGGGGACCTTGTTTTTCCTTCTCTTTCGTACACATATTTCTTCCCTCTCCTCGTTATTAACATTCTATCCCTTTTCTCTCTTGTTTCTGCCCCAGGAAGCGGGACGCCATCCTCGGCCCTCTCTCTCTACAAGGAGCAGCCGGCTTCGTTTTAATACACTGCATTATGCGGAGTGGGTCCTTTTCACGTGCGGGAAGACTCACTTTCCGACGACGGTTTATCGCTGCCGGGTCTGCCGCGGAAGGGGGACGGAAAAAGAACTCACAAAAATGGCCGCACACCTGGCGCGGCCGTTTTTAATCGCTCGGGAACTTAACGGACTCGAGAAAGTATATTCGGTTTAGGGAGCTGCATTTGACTTCCCTCTTCTCGTTATCCTTGTCTTTGATTAGAAGGTGGACGCAATGGGTACTTAATATCGAGATGTTGACTAGCGCGGTCGCGATGGCGCCTCCGCGATGCCGCAACAATTGCGCGCTCGCGGGAAACTCACTTTCTCACGAATCCCTCGGTCTCTCTCCCTCGGCCAGACCGGCAGATAAAATCTAGCATCGTTCGTTTTACGACCGCCAGGTTGGTATTAGTGCCGGCGGGACAGGTAACTCGCCAATTATCCATTCCGCTCGTTTGCTAATTTTGCGGAACGCTCGCTGCCGCGTCGTTCGGCGATCCGCTCCTCCGCGGCGCCATGTTCGAACGCACACGCGTACACGTTCCACTTTTTTCCCACATATTTACGCGTCCGGACTCTCTTCCTCAAGCTTTATCTCGTGAAATAAGTAAGATCCCTCGTCGCAATTACTCGAGATTCCGGATTTGTCAGGCGGAAAAGGGGAAAATATACTCGAAAATCGATTATTCTAGGTCGGCGAAGAGATCCAAGATGGCGCCCGACACCTGGCGCGACGCGCCGCCATGTGCACTGCAGCCTCCAAGGTCATGGTGAAGGGAACTTTGGAGAACTTAGTACTTATCTCTAATAGATTTCTCCGAACCCTTTTCTAGGCCTCTACCTTATGTACCTTTCCAGCGAGTTACACGTCGCAGCTCGTTTCTTTCCCCTCTTCGTCCTTTTTCGACTCCTCGCGAATCCTAGCAAGGGATCGCGTGGGTTTCTTTACCATGGTCTAGTTTTTATAGGAGACGTGGATGTACGATAATTTCGCCTCGATGTAGCTCTTAACGTCTCACAACTTCTGTGGAACACGGAGGGGCCTTTCGTTGGCTAGTCCAGGTGTAATTATACACGGGAGATGGCCAACGCACCTGGTGGGCCGGGGTTAGAAACTCGTGTCGGTTCGATATTTCCCCCCGGGATGTTCGGGCTCTCGTTAATCGCCGGATACCTAATTTCGGGGGCATCTCAACCTAGCGATAGGCATGCTTCGACGGAATTCAGATTATTCAGCTGCCTATGCCGGAACAAAAGCTTCTGGCGTCACTCTTTCCTTTTGTTTCGTCGGTGCAATACCGCAACCCAAGATGGCGGCCGCCACCGCGGGTGCCATGTCGACGCACATTCCTGGTCGTTCACCTGAGAAACTCTCGAGGAGTCGGGTCGTATGGTGGAAATTATCACGGAAAAAGGACGCTCCCACGTTTCGGGGCTTCGAAAATGGACAGATATAACCGGACCCGTCGGAAATATCGGGAGCTATCAGCGTCTCTTCGTTTGTCCTTTATCCTTATCTACGTCCAGAACAAACTAGCTCGGCTGTAAGCTCGGCAAACAGTCGAAAGTATAGTGGCAGCATAAATACCCATGTCGCGGGGCAGAGGGGTACGAACACGCTGTCATGGCCCGATAACCCGGGAGTCTCTTTCTCCTTCTTTTTCCGTTTTAGAACACGGATAGCATCGGCGTATTTACCACGGGAGGGACGTCGGACGGTTTCGGGACGGCAATTAGTCGGAGCGTACCTGAGTGGTTCGGCCAGTCGGAATATCCTGCCAGGTGGATCCTCGCGCGCAGAAATTCGTGGGAACGCGACGTCCGCCATTACTCCACGGAGCTGCCCACGTATGGATAACTCCTGAGGAATCTGCGGAAAGAGAAAAAAAGAAATTCATTATACTCGGACAACAGATACAGTCTCTCTGCCGGCGCAAAAACCGAGCTCTGATTGAATAATTACGATCTGCGTCAACCGTTCTATTTTTATTATCCACCTCGCTTCCGTAGGCTTAAAAAAAAAAAAGCGAAGCAAGAAAAGGAGCGGTCGGCTATTAATTTAAAAACAAATGGAGCGCCAAGCACTGTCGCAAATTGATTCGCGTCCCTCTCCGGCGTCACTTTTTTTTTTTTCTCTTCACCAAAGGGAAAGCAGGCAGAGAGTGACGAGCGACGTCAGCGATAAGGAGGAGAATAGATGGCGGTCCCAGCGGGTAAAAATGACGAAGTGGAGGTGGAGGGGGTCTGGCCCCGCGGTTTGGGCCCGGTCGGCTCCTCTGGAAGGCCCGATAAAGCCCAAAGAGAAGAGTCCGACGGAAGTCGGGCATGGGGCCTCGGGGCCCGCTCGGACATTCTCGAACTCGAAAACCCACTTAGGGCCCCGGCCCCGCCAGATTAGAGGGCGGACCCCCTTCGGCCCTGGGCCTTATATCTGTTTAAGCGTGCGGCGGGCTCTTATTTGGGGACTGCTCACTGATAACAGGGCGGACGGGTGACTTTGACTTTTAGGGGCCTGCTAAAGTTGGGCCCACCGAAATCGGCCATCGGCGACCTCGTCGATGAGCATACTTGGAGACCTTCGAGACTCTTCTCGGTCTTTCAAACTCCCCGGAGGAAACTCGGTGGAAATACTGGCCAGAAGTTGAGGAAAAGGAGCGAGGCGATCTGATAACGGAGTTTATTGTGCGGCGAATGGCGATCGAAGAGGCGGGATGGAGAACGGGGGAAGTAGGAGAGCGAAGTGAAACGCGATGATAGCCGGGCAAAGTCCGAGCATACAGCACTCGTTCCCTTGTTTTCAACGACCCTAAATCATTGCCGAGTGTAATCGCTCATTACGCTTGCCGTTGCTTTTCTCGTTTGGAAACCGACACCCGAGTGGAAAGGTCGGAGCTGCGCTCGCGAGCGATTCCTTTCGCTCCTAGCTCTAAACCTGGTCTCGACACGAAAAAGTGCTTCCTACAAAAGTTGTGCCCCATCTCGATACTTCCAACTTTCGTTGGAAGCAATTTCTTATGACACGCACCGTTTAGAAGGAAAACCCTGATTTGTAGCGGATTGCGGGCGGAGGCACGCCCGCCATGTTTGAGGTGCGCACCCCAGGTTGTCCACACACGCACCGGCACGAAGTCCGGCCACGGGGAATAAATCGGCGTTGCGGAATCTCGGTAATTAACCGACGGAACGTAACGCTGATCTTTGATCTCCCGGCCCTCGATCGATTCGAGACCGCTACTTTACACGTAGCTATGCGTTGAGACACTTGCACTTGCACAATGGAATGCAAAAAGCCGACCATATAATCCGCCCGAGTCAGTTTATCCAATCACTGCCGGCCTCTGGTCGCCGTGTAATTAAGCAAATTAACCAATTATCGGGGTTTCCTTTGCCGGTCTCGACATCGCTGCCACACGCCATTCATCATCGCTCGCTCATCCTACCCGATCCTACCGATTGCCCTGCCGATCCTAAACTAAAAGGAAATTTGCCAGAAAGAAAAGAAAAAAGAAAAAAGAAACGGCAGCCTTCTTTGCTCCGAGTTTTGCGCTCGTCAGTCGTGCCAACCGATACGTGATCGAGATACCAAAAATCGAATGACCTTGTGATTACGTAGCAGGCGGCGAGGACGGATATCAGGGCTGCCAAGGCTAAAACCACGGCGGCGACGTGCAGAGGTCGCATCAGGCTCGCGGCGTAGCTTTTCGACTCGTATGTCTCTCTAGGTGGACCTCGATCCACGTGACCTCGACCTGCGGTTGTGGGGTGTCCTAGGTCAGGGCCAGGGGGTCCCCTTAGAGGACCCAGACTTTGAGGGGTCGATGGGTCCATTTGGCGATCCTCTTCAGGGTCTTTGGCCATTTTTGTCGAGGTCAGGTCACCGGCGTTGCAGTAGTCGTGGGTGTCACAGCACTTGAGCACAAGCAGGGGGAAATTCTGGAGGTCTCCTGGCTTCGACCTGGGCCAGATCTTGGTCTCGCACAGCAAGGGTGGTGCACCTCTGTTGGGAATAAAAGTACTTAATAAATTGGGGCAATTATATTTTTGAAAATATTGCTCGAAAATGTGGAAGGAAATGGACGATCCTTCTCTTGTTTGAGACTTGGAAGCGCGTCGGCAGGTTCGACTCGAGGTTCAGATTTTTTTGCGCAATGGCGGTACCTCTGGGCAATCGGGGTGCCCTCGTCAGATAATGTCGGGATAGATAAAGTTCATGACCCGAGGTCTCCGGCCATGTAGAGCCGCCTATCGGGACCACACACATGGGTTTGCGGTTACGTACGTGTACGGAGACTCTTCGTCGAACCGCACTCGAGATAAAGTATTTATTTGCTTACATCGCGAGCCCGAGTGCATAGGGGAAGTAATAATTAACGGGGGATTGCGAGGCGTCCCAGAAATAGATGGAGATCTCGAGAAACGCACCGAGCGTTACTCCATCTTCCTTTTTCCGCGCTTAGTAAAGATTCCTCCCGATTTTTAAGGCCAACCCGCTCTAACGCGCTCCCTCGATCACCGCTAAGAGCGATAAACGTTATTTATCGGGAATCGGCATTAACGAGCGAAGCGACGACTCGGCCGGAATTTATTTAATTTATTCCGTTAATTGCTCGGGCGCAATGCCGACTGCGAAACCGCCGAGTGAAAAGGGCAAACGCTTGCACTCCAAGATGGCCGCCGGCTTTCGATTCTTCGCTTTCGTTGACGTCCCGACTTGCTGACTCCACGTCGCGATTCGTCGAGCTGTTCATTTCGCAGTCCACGTAGTCCTAGAGATCGCCAACGAGCAAATGCCTAATTTTTTCCTCCGGTATTATTTCCACTAAGCTTTCTAGAGAGCGCGGCGAATTATTCTCCGCCGTTCGGTGCATCCCCTTATCGGCGGGGAACTTTTATCAGGGTCAACCTAACCTCCCCGAGTGGCGATAATTTTTAATTACGGTTCTCGCGGGAGGAGACACCAAAGAAGCGAATGTTCGCCCGTTGTCTCGCAGATTTTAATTACCCCAGGACCGAGAACCTTTCGACTCGATTATCTCGTGAAGGTTATCGCTTCGGCGCAACTCGAAGTCAAAGCCACCGAAGAGCCCTCGATTTCGTCCATTTTCATTCCTTCCTTCGAGCTTCTCCTTTAGGAGTGGTCCAAGAAGGTGTACCGACTCTGTGCAGCCCCTCGTCGTGGTGTTCTCCCCCGGGTTGCCGTCGGAGGTTAGGATCAGCTCCGTGTAGCAGAAGGATTTCGTCCTGCAGGTGTTCACCCCGGCTTCTTTGCAGGATTTGCTCGTACAGGTGCATTTTCTCCCTGGGGAAGAACGAATTCCTTCAGTCCAATCGGCAACGTTCAAAGGGAACGGGTTAAATTCGTGCGAGCAACTCCCGAGGTGGGCGATGACGTCCCGAAGTTCCTGGAAATCAGGTGGACTATTTTTAGAGGCCAACAATGTCGAGGAACTCGATTGGGAACATCGACGGACTCTTCGAGGCCTAACTCGGTCGGCCTCGCACTTCAATTTGCATATTCTGAGAACGTGACGGCCGGTACTCGCAGGCATTTAGGTTAGGTAAACGCGGTTGGGCATTTCACGAGCCGAATCGACGTACCGGCGATAAATCCTGCGAATTGCGACGGGAAAACGTAGAAATAGGTTAGGATTTTCAGCAACGGTGGATCGCCTCGAGAATTCAGGCCAGGGGGCCTTAATGTCGCCGTCTTTTCGCCACATCCATTATTCATGGGGGAATTGCACTTGCATTTTCCTTCCCGCCATCGACGCGCCCCAGAAACCGGGCAATTGAAATACCACTAGGCACCAATTCTCCGTCATATTCTATTTTTTTTCCATTATCCAAGATTCACCCTCTTCCGCGACCACTGGAAGGAAACAAGGATGTGAGGGATATCGTAGAAGAGAACGCACTTGCCTTCGATATTTATCAAATCGATGAAGAAGATGACCACGGTCAGGAGGGTAGATCGAAAGGGTCGCATGTCCAATCTTGGGGCAGTTTTGAACGTCTCGAAGAGGTCCAGAAGCGGTTCCGAAGAGGTCCTGAAGAGGTTCCGAAGAAATCCTTAAGACGCTCCGTAGACGTCCGGAAGAGGTCCAGAAGAGGTTCCGAAGAGGTCCCGGCCCCAGAGAAGACTGCGTCTGGTCGGGACGACGAGTGATCTGGAAATGTTCCCCAAGGGGTGCCTCCACGAGAAAGCTTTCGCATTAATTTAGCCTTGTAGTGGCTTCTTCCTCCAAATTTAGCACCCTCCCACTCTGTGGAAACGAACCGTCAGTGGGTACCACGACTCGTGGTATGCGCACCTTACGGATTTACGTCCGTCTATTTCGATTGGGCGATTGGCGACGCCTCGGAGGACCCAACGCGAGCCCTGCTGTCTGAGTAGCAGTTAATAAAAGAAAGAAACCCAGGCTCTTTTCGGCGTCCCTCGAGTTTTGGCGTCTCTTTGAGCCGGGGGGACGCGAGATTTACACGCGCGAGGCCGCAGACGCATACTTTAAGATGGCCGCCCGCGCTCTCTTAAACTAGCTGAGTTTATTCGAAAAACAAGCCAAACCACGGTGTCCTGGGTGGATGGCTCCTCGGGAAGACGATGACTCACATCCAGGGAGTATTTCTCAGTCGTTGGTCACGACGGCGCCTCCTTCATTCGCCTTTATCAAAGGTGTGAAGACGCGAGGTGGGTCTAAAGTTGTCGGGGGGAAGCTACTGCGCGCTGCTGGCGGCCGTTGACGGCTTCACGAGGTGCGGAAACCGTTCTAACTTCCCCCAGCGAGCCCGTAAACGTAAGTAATCACATCTAGGTTCTGTGATAATAAATTCTAATAAGTCGAAATAAATGTCAATCGGTAACGAGAATTAACGCAATCGGGAAAATCCTCGCCACGTTAACCAGGCTCCTCGGAACGCTTCTTTATCCGAGCGTCCTTCGAGCTACTCGGGTTAGGTTATCAGCAGAGAAGTGCGTATATACACTGCTCGCGTGCACACCGACGCAGCCTCGTTGCGTACACATGAAGCGGACGTAAACGCACAAGTACGACACGGTGCATCC
Organism: Orussus abietinus; assembly: GCF_000612105.2. NCBI lineage: Eukaryota > Metazoa > Arthropoda > Insecta > Hymenoptera > Orussidae > Orussus > Orussus abietinus. The sequence continues at coordinate 2,350,024 of NW_019396004.1, forward strand.
GAATGCATTCAGCTCCGAGCTCGCCCCGTTACTTTTTGCACGGCAGGAAATCGTGCGTCTAGCGCGCCTCGAAAAACCGCCGCCAAGGATGGCCGTTATTATTTATTCATCCACGCATTCGTTATTTATGCCAAGGTGTCACTTCGTTGTTTAATTTCTACCTATTTCGGGAAAACGAACAGTAAGTCACTAACGATGTCACACGTGTCTTTATTTCAAGTCAAGTGGATGTTCCATAACAACATAACCGCATAGATAATAAGGACACTTAGAGACGAAATTGACCCACCTCTCCATGTACACGTTACACACAAACGAAGTAATTACCGCGAACGACGAGAATTAACGGAGCTAAATTGTTCCCTTAGAAGATTTTTTAAAAAATCGTCATTAAACATCCTGCGGAAAAATTGAGCACTCCGGGGAAGTGCAAATTGACTCTTTGCTCGTTCTTAACATTACTCGATATGTTAGGATTAATAATGGCGTTAATGGTAGTTAAAATGTGTTTCCTCGTATACTTTCGTTAGTTGTTCCGTGAAAGAAGGAATTCTTTTTTTTTTACGGACATTTCGGGTGTCCTCATCGGCAAGGGACGAATTTTAAGGAACACTCTTAATTAAAGGCACTCTTAGAGTCGGAGACGCAAAAACGGGGAAAAAGGGACAAAGAGAGGAGGATAACACGCGAGGCCGAGAGACTGCGTTTCCTTTCCTTGGCCAATCCCTAGGGCCCCCGTTGGTCGGTTCGTTTACTCGATTGTCCCTTTTAATTAACTCCCAGATCTGCAGACTTTGGTCTCCCGAAGGTATCCGCTCTCCCAGGCAGCCTTTGGAACCCCCGAGAACCTTGGGGGGGCCTTAATGGTCCTTTAGGAGGTTAAGGTACGGACATGGCGTCCGCGTCGTGTCGGCTTAATTGTTAATTGTTAAAGGGAATTGCGCCCGGACTCGAGGAACGAGTTTGGTCGTGGCTATCCTTTCGGGACAAAAAGGCGAAAAGAGAGGCACGAGACGGCAAGAGAAAGAGTCCTTGTTCCTCCCGGCTAGTAGCTCGTTTAAGAAGCCGAGAGGTCTATCTCCACTCTCGTGTACATTTAATTAATTAAAACGCTTAATTGCGGCCCGACTCGATCACTCTCGGTAAAGAGAGGCTCTGTGTCCGGTGAGCGGGATGATAGGTTAGGTTGGCGTCTATTTTCGACCGTTCGCGCCTCACGGCTCGTTTACCGCGATTGAAACTCTCCTACTTCGATAATCAGTCCTCCTCGAGAGAAAAGGAAATAGCAGGATGGCCCGTGAAGGATACCTTCCTCCTAGATACCCAGAAACTCGTTAGGATCCTGCCAGGTGGCAGCAGGTTCCCCTAGGTAAAAATCCTCCGCCGGTAAGCAGAGATCTGCAAACAAACCTCGCCGAGGGACCGGTCTCCTCGGACGAAGAGGCGTATATCGCGCTAAATGGCAGATATTGAGGCCAATTTAAGATGCCGAGCGAAATGAGGGGTTGCGCCTTATACGTGCTCGCCAGGGACTTATTGCCTTTTGCCTCTGATTCGGTGCTATCTCTAGCAGGGATGCATCGCCGATTACCGATGCGGTCGTCGATCCAATTGACATCGCTATTAACCAATAACGGCAAGCTAACACCCACTTCCAAAAATTGGGAATCCCGGTCCTCCTCAAAGAATCCCTACAAATAGTGAAACCCAGAGTGTAAGTTAACTTGTCCAAATTGACAAAGGAGTTTCTTCGATTATTTTGAAAAATCCCCGCCAGGGTTCGACTGCTGCATCGGACAGAGTCGCAGGGCCAGGTCTCAGCCGGTGGTGGTGGTTCCTCGACGAAGTCGCTGACCACTTCACGCCACGATCGGAGCTGCAATGTGAATCGCAACTAGTGAGAGGATAAAAAAGAAAATGTAATAACGTGAACCGTGTCTGAAATTCAATTTCACCGAGTCCCCATGCGAGGACATGGCAGGATGGAAACGCGGACTTGCGTTTCATAAAACTCACACGCAAGTCGCATACCAATTACCCGCTCGATAGGCATGCAAATGGATTGCTAGGGCGAGAGAGAGAGGGAAGGAAGAAGAAACCAACTCATGTGCGCCATGCTGGACTGAGGAGGCATCAGCAGCATCTTCGTGTGCTGCGGCAGCAACCCAGGGGTGGCGATGATGTTTATGGAGATCTCGCTGGGATTCCCATGCTCGTTCCTGCGAGGAGGGCTCCGATTATTCCGACTTTGGTCCCCCAGGTTCTGGTTATGGTGTCTACAATTGCTGACCACGTAGCTGCTGACCTGTTGCGGAAGAGAAAAAAGAAAAGATAATACAAAATGGGGAAAAAGGCATTAAACTCGAGGACCAGCGGGCGTCCCCAAATCTGTTGGGATTCCCACTTACGGAGCTGATCAGGAAAAGAGCGAGCAATGCAATTCCCAGCCAAAAGTACCAGGCTTCCCAAAAGTGCCGGGGCGGTCTTCGGTGCACCAGCAAACAGCATTGCGGATTGCAGCAGCAATACAAGCAATACTTATCCGCGGTGCAGGCGAACGGGACGGCGTTGCTGTCGTTGCCGGCGCTGTCTCGAAGGCCAACATTGCACTCGTACGCCAGACGTGCCATTGCCTCGATATTGAATAATTCATTCCATTTCTTCGTCAGTAATTTATAAATAACCGTAAAGCACCGAGCACACTTCCCTTGATTAACATTAGCGTTCGAAGAAACGCTTTAAAACCAACCCAACCTTCGATGGAACTCTGCGCACTTCCCTAGGGCTCAGCCCGCTGCAAAAGTCCTCCAGGGGGGCGTTGGAAATTAATCCCAATTAGCCAACCAGGGAGGATGACTTTTCAATGAATTTTCGACTACAAACTCTGAATCTTTCCGGTGTACGGAGCCACCCTGGTTTCTTTCCTCGGAAGTCACCCAACACTCCGTGCCCCAGGACGCTTTCCTGAGTCCTCCTCTCGTTTTTTATCCCCGAGATACTTCACGAGTGGAAAAAGATCCACGGACAGTTGTCCTTGGGTCTTAAAAAAAGAAACAAGGGGAAAGAGACTGTTTATCGCTTATTTTCGCCGGTCAGCACTTGTTTTCGCTCCACTCGCGCGGCTTTTTATTTTTACTTGTACGTATTATTTTTAATTTTCGCGTTTTATGGTTTAGTGGGTTCATGGGCGGCGAGAGGATTTCTTTTCCTTTTCGTCCTGCTCCGGGGGACGGCGTGGTGACAACTATTTTCGCGTCGGAGCAACGTGTGCAACGACGTCGCGACGCTACCGGCTTAATGTGCCGCCGACGGTGGGAAGAGAGACCTCGGAATGATCGATCCCTCGTATACGTCAGCCCTATTTGCGCGCAACTATAAGTCGATATTCCGATGAACTATAATTCCCCAGAGTTATTGACCAGCACAAAGGGACCGCCGAACCGTTCCCTGGTTTCCATTTGCATTTTGAAGTCACGAGGAAGAGACGGACTCGATTGAGTTTTGCGACAAATGCATTTAGCCAAGCGCTAGGTCGATCGAGTCTCTTTACGGAGGGGAGGGCATAATCGTGCTCATTATCGCGATTGATTATTATTAAATGACGAAAAGGTCCCCGAAATAGAGGGAGAATCGGTCGGCCGTAGCCAGTTACCATTGACCTCCTGTCCCCCATCGAAGGCCCTGTTTTATTAAAATCAATCTCGCTACGTGTAGGATAAAAATATGAATGACGTCAGGAATTTAGGTCACCCTACGTACGCGCAGGCATTAATGGATACGGAAAGAAGACGCGTGAAGTGCGTAAAACTAATCGATAAACTCGTGGGAGAAGCGATCCTTACTTTACTCCCAATCCTAAACGCACAAAACATAGCTAATTATGGAATTCACGAGTTCCAGCGCATATTAATTATACTATTTATTATCAGTGTTTCATTTACAAAGAATACTCACGTAGAAAATGAATTGTAGGAATTATGCACACAACAGTAGACGAACCGAGCATGGTCGGGTCAAATATTGTAGTCAAACACTAGTATTGGGCTCCATCGTGAGGAGGAGGTGGAGGAGGAGGTCCTCTCGGAGGAAAGGATGGTCGAAATTGGGGAGGAGGTGGTGGCGGAGGTCCACCCTGGGAGACAGGTGGAGGAGGAGGATGCCTCCATCCAGGTGGAGGCCTCGGAGGAGGTGGCTGGAATTGTCCAAATGGCATCGGACCACCGGTTGAGGATGGAGGAGGTGGTGGTGGGAATTGTCCTTGTTGCGGTCCTCCGACTCCCCAATGTGGAGGAGGAGGAGCCATCATCCTGCCACTGGTCTGTTGAGCTTGAGATGTTGGAACTGGCATCGGAGGCAGCGGAGGTGGCATTCCTGGTGGTAGCGGTGGATGAGCAGGCACCGACATGGGAGGTAGTGGCGGAGGAGGTATAGATGATGGAGGGAATCCTGTGGGTGGTGGAGGCACTGGCGGTGGTGGAGGATGACCCATCGGTGCCACTGGTGTAGCCGGAGGTGGAGGTGGTGGAACTACCATTCCATGGTGCATTACGTGGTGTTGTGCATGATGGGATGATTGATGAGGCGCTGCATTACTGTTCGGCATAGGTGGAGGTGCCAAAGGTGGAGCATCAGCGAACAGCTGATGGGGGCGGTCCGCTTGACTCAAGGGATTTTGTGCAGCTAACAAACGTTCTGCTGCGCTTCCATGACGCTCTCCCTTGGCATCTCTCTTGAAGGCATATGACACTGAGATAGGACGGTTGCATAGGTACTGTCCGTTCATTGCTTCTATACTCGCATCGGATGCATCGAAGGATGCAAAATTTATAAATGCAAAACCTTTGGAGTTTCCTGTCTCTGGGTCTCTCATTATCTAAAAATGAAATTTAATGAGAACGTGGCTCCTAAATTTATTGAACGACATTCTACTATATGGAATTACAATTACCTTTGGGGTTTGAAGTATAACTCCAAATGCACTGAACGTGTCGTATAATAACTTCTCGTCAACCTCAGGATCCAGGTTGCCAATGAATATGTTCGCACCAACGTCCAGATTCTTTTGGTGGGCACTTGCTTTGTTCACACGGATTGGTTTCCCATAAAACTTAATCATATTCATTATTTTTATAGCATAGTCTGCATCCTCTTCCCCCATGAATTCAACGAATCCATATCCCTGATGCATTTGAGTGACTCTATCCTTCGGCATGTGCACGTTAACTAAAAAAATACAATCATTAATGTAACTAAACTTATACTTGGCCTAATACACACTCTGCAAGATACTTACCAACCGGTCCGGATTGTACAAACAGTTCCCACATAAGCGACTCCGTGACTTTGTCATCAAGACCTCCAACATATATCGTGGCATCTACAAACCCATTGACATCATTAGCACATCATTGGAAAGTCTAAACCTTAAAGTACGGATGCCAAGCAAAGAAAACCTCTCTTCTAATTCTAGGTTAATTAACTTTTTATAGGCTTAGCGCTCCCTCAATGGTTAGTCTGATATTAACGGAAAATATTACTAATTGGGAGAAGTGCTATAAAGTTATACAATTTTTATATTAACGTATTATCGTTAAAAATTACCTTGATTACGTTCCGCAATCGGACCGGCCGCCATTTTCACACTAATTTATGAACATTGAGAAGATGAGAGCACGAATATTATTTCCTGAACTCATAGTATGGTGCTGCTACTCAGCGGCCATAAACAGAAACTGATTCATATTTAGCATAGACATACTCAAAGATGAGTTGGGAGATTGCTCACGGGCAGAGTCGCGCAATCGCATCCAATCGGTTAATGCAGGTTAATGAAACCGATTAACCTCTCGTGGCTGTATATACATACATATGTACATACCATTTCCTTCATGAACATTAATGAATGATGACTTCTCGAAGCAGAAAACGACTAGATGGTAGAGAAAATGAAATTCGGATAGCAAAATTGTTGCAAAGCAGTTTGCTGACATTGGAGGAAGAAAACCGTGCCCTAAGGCTTACCATTACCAAAAGAAAAGAGGAAATTGCGAAGGAATTGAGGTTCAAATCGGATCCAAATATTTTTTCGTAATATAGAGCACTGTTTTTAAATTGATAATTTTACGGACCTACAGCAAAAATGCAGGTAAAGGAGAGGATGCAATACTTGAAGCGACCAAACATTTCTATGATCACGCAAAAGATGAACTTATGAAGATCGAAGAAATCTGCCAGGAATACCATCTAAAAATAATGACCGACGTTTCAGCTGAGGGGAAGGAACGTCTTCAGCTCCCGTCTCGTGTGCCCTTTGCGAAAATCATAAAAATCTTAGAGAAACAAAATTTCCACATCACTGATTCGTTCAACGAGGAAGGGAATGAATCTTGCAAGTGTCTTTGGAAAAATACAGCTCTTCCAAATTTGGAGCCCACTCGAAATGTCATTTCTAGACCAAAAGAAACAGGATTCTCGAAATTCGACGATTCTGACCTTAAATTCAAGCAAGAACTTACGTTACTTCGAATGAAGACCTTCTCGAGGATGAAATCCATCGAAAAGCCAATGTAGGATTCCCAGTATTCAATTAAATTTCCTCCTGCAAGGAATTAACAAAAAAGAAATATAAAAGAAAATGTTAATTTCAGTTTTGAAGCAGAGTCTTTCAAGGAACCACTCGAAGGTCGTAGGTCGACCATCGGTTTATCTTCGAACAGGGATTTTATTGAGAAAGTCATGAAAATGGATTCTTTTGTCACTCCTTCCGTTGAGGAGGCAAAAAAAATTGGTTATTTGAAATTCGTCGATGCTTCATTTAAAGATTGCCCAATCTGGACGAAACTGTTGGATGCTCATGGTAGGCAATTGCGTTCCAAGTGGTGTTTGGTGTTGCGTCCACAAATCGAAAAGTTGCTGAGGAATCGTAGGGTTCCCAGTATCCGCTTAAACTCAACGTCAACCTTCAAGTTCCTTTCAAAAATCCCAGAGAACGGGGTGAATTTTACCTTATCGAAGAGGGATTTGCTGCAGCTGTTGGCCGTTCAAAATGAAGCAAAGTGGTTGAATAGTTGGGTACCACAAATGCATGAGATGGATGGAAAAGACGTAGCCGCCATGATTATACAAAAAACCTGGCGTGGTCATCAAGTAATTGCCATACAAATTCGACTGCTTTAACATAACATGATAATTATATTTAATAACTGGAGCGGTTCTTTCATTAGTCCCGCAAAAGGTTGAAGGAGTCAGAATGCAAATATATAGCAGCAAGTGTCTTGTGGTGTTCGTGGATCGTTGTGAAGAAGAAGCGTCAGATGCATGAGCGATATCTGCGAAGAATGCTGACATCTCTAACAGAAACGAAAGAACTGATGAAGGAGTTGATCCGGGATTTTGATAAATTAATTCAGGGGCCTCACGTGGTAGTCCATCTGCCATCACTGGGTTATCGTCTTGACGCCAGGAGAAACTTGCCAGCTAAGGTGTTCAGAATTCAGCAGAATTTTATGAGCCTGAAGATATCCTTCCTGAGGAATCCCAACGCCGAGGTCATCTACATTCTACCAGTGAAAGCGACGCAGAACCTTCTGGCCATGTACTACGACATCTTAGAGTCTGTTCAACCTGGAGGAAACTATCGAGAACGAATTACGTTTCTGAGTTTATCAGAGGTGAGGGGAACGCCTTCTTAAAGAAACGTTCCACCCTCACGATCTTATGAATTTCAGGCAAAGACCTTTGAGAACCGATCTCTGAACGTCTCCAGGATTCTCCATTGTTCCAAGGATACCATGGAAGCTATCTTGCAGAAAGTCTCTGATAAACCCGCGTACATCCTGCCCTGGATAATGGACGAGTGCGATGTCAGGGTGTCTGGGAACCTGAAGATCCCCTATTTATGTCCAGAAATGGCGCTCCAGCAGGATCTCCTGAACAAGTCCTTCGTGTCGGACTTCATAAAAAAGTTAGGCCTCAGTCAGCCTGTCTGCGTTTCCAACATCAAGGACTACAACAGTCTTTGCTCGAACCTGGCTGAACTGATCTGCTCCAACTGCGAGATCTGCATGTGGCTGATCAAGCTCAACCTGGCTGCTTCTAAGCAGAACTCTGCCATCTTTCTTATAAATCACATAACGGTCCCTTTCATGCCAGAATTGAGGAAGCAGGCTGAATTTTACGGAGACAGGTGGAAGGCTGAACCTGAATTGAGGTCGGAGTTCCAGAGGATGTTGGCAGGACACTTGCCTAGAGTCGTTTCGATGGCTGCCAGGATCCCATCGTTATTTAGGTCTTGGAAGGAGTTCTACAGTCACATGGTCAAGGTTGGGTGTCTGATACAAGCTGTACTCAGCAAGAAAGTCCACACTTCGGTGATCGTTAACCTTTTTATCCCTGGACTTAGTTCTGGGAGGAAACCAGAGTGGACGGGCACTGCTGACCAGATACGTTTAGGTACTTAACATTGAACGATCCCTGAACATTATGTGCAATGGTACAAATTAATGACATTTATTAATTTATAGAGGACGCTCACTTCTCAACATTTGGCTTCATGTTCCCGATGAGCTCGATGAACGTCGCAGAGTTGAAGCCATCAGTCGATGAGATTTCAAGGGCTCTTCAAGAGAAGGGCTATTTCGGCTATCTGGCCATAGACTTGTATTGTTATCCCACGAAGAACCAGGAGAAAATGAAGGTCTTAGTGGTGGACATGGACCCATATTACAGCTACTCCCAGAATTTCATCGACTGGGTGATCTTCGCCATCAAAGGAAGTTATGATGTCGATGCCAACACCTTCGAGGCGGGCATTGATGTCACCCATGAATCTCGCAGGAGACAATCCTCTGTCATGATGTCGGACGTGAAGCTTCCAACTTGGGACGACACTTCCGAACGTTGTGCAGTCGGGATCGAGCAATTGTTCCATGGGGCCCTGAGTTCTTACAAATGGCCGAGGTTGAAGCTGATCGCAGAGAGTTCCGGAGTTAGTAGACCAAAATAAATTTTGCGGAAACGATTAGGAACCGAGCCCAAGTATTGACAACTCCTTGTTGCAGATCAAGTTCGACCCAGTAAAACTGCAAGGGGCCCATTTCTTGCTGCACGATGGAGAACACAGGTTAACCGGGACCATGGTCTGCATCAGCCCGGCCATGAAGACGACTCTTTCGATGACTGAAAAGATCCTGCGAAAATTCTCCCGAGCCCTCAGCTCCACGTCGAAGAAGACGGAGACCAACATGCTGAAGGCTGCTTCACTCTTCTCTCAACTGGCTTTAGACTATCGCAACGCAAACGTCGACAAATGTTTCGTCGAGTTTAGGCACTTCTAACTCTGGAAACAGAGGCTGGGGTATTCCCTTTCTGTCATTTTATTGTGAAGCTGAATATCAGGAGTCCGAAAGTAAATTTTACTTAAAGATTGCTCTGTATAAATGTGTGAACTGTTCGTTCAGGATGAGGACGATCATAGTCATGGGTCCTATTCTACCGTAGGTGGGCCAAAATCCTCTCCAAAGGGCTGGGACTCCCTCTTTCTTCGTGATTTCCATAATCACGGTGATCACTCCTGGTGGTTTGCCTGATGATTTCGAATTCTGGATTCTGCGAAGAACAGAAGGTCCCTTTAAATTAATGTTAACTAGGGTTTACCTTGCGTACCTTGTCTTCGCAATGTCGAAGGGCATGGAGTTGAACGCGGTGAAGAAGCCCGACACCATGGATGCGTAGAAATGCAACACCAGGCTTTCAGGGACGCCAACTGGGGAAGAGTTTTGTTTTTAGAGTAGTTGAAGATTAGGTTAATCAGTTCAAAATTGAGATACATTTGGTAGAGATGATCTGTTTAGATTGGCTGTAAGTTGCCAGTTGGGAGACGTTGACGACGGCTGCTCTACCAACTGTGGCGACGGTTCCACGCCAAAGTGTCGTCGGTCCTTCTTCCCTGGCGATTCGCAAGAAAGCGTCGAATACGTTCTTATAATTCCTTCGTTCACCTAGCTGGCAGGAAGAGGATACAGTTACGTGTACAGCTACAGCAATTTATACGTTTTCATAAGTGGGACAATTCCGTTACTCGGTGGTAATCGTCCATCCGAAGTCATTCTGACCAGGGCGACCTCTGCTGGAGTGCCGACGAAAGCTCCGCAGCAGCCGGAGCACATCGCCATGCCGCACAAAACCCGAAAATTGGGAGGACTCGGGTAATTCGCTCTGAAATTGAAAATCCATAGAGATTTCGCATCGATCACCATAGATCTATCGTATTAGCTGGCGGTCGTTGCTAATAAATAACTGAAACCGGATATTTCGGGCCTCGAAGTTGCGAGGTGGAGCAGGACTTTGGAAACGTTTGAAATGAGATTACTTCCAGTAATCCTGCAGTTGGTTGTAAATTCCCAGCCTGGTCGTTGTGTAGGTGGCCTGTCTCACGAGGCCTGCCGAAAGTCCTGAGTAGAAACTGAAAATTCCTTCCGTCTTCGAGATTTTCTTGATAATTTCCGACACGGGGACACCCGGAGACATTTGCATTCGGTTTTTCATCACGTCCATCGGGTGGCAAATGCAAGTACCGCACATTCTGGTAGGAGTGGAGTAATCATTAGTTTCTTAATAGGAATTTCAAAATACAATTTGTGCCTTCAAGATATGTGGAAGTTTCGGGAAATGTTCCTCGCGCTTACCCTGACAGCCCGGCCTTTAGGAAATTAACAACAGGTGGAAGGGGCTTCGGTTTTGCTTCCTCTTTTTCAGACATGTCGATACTCACGTGTATGCATTTGAAAACATGCCCCAGTAATAATTTCTATTTTAAATGTGTATTATCAAATCCAAGCTGGTTTTCAGGTTAGTCCATCCGTCGAGAAGGTCGGCAGCGATTTTCAAAGCTTTCACTTGAACGACCTCCGTATCGTTTCAGGCGGTTCAACATTTCTACAAATCAAGCACCCGCAGTTAAACCGTTGAAATTCACTTCTTTTTTTTTTATTCCCTTCAACTTCCGATCACATCCGTTTTCCTATTTTGGCAAATTCGGAATTGCACGAAATTTCAGAGCATGTAACGTGAATGCCCCTTCGGGCATGGGAAATACCGCGTGAAACGAATTTCGCGTGCGCCCCATCTTTCTCCATCGCTTTTTGACTGTCCATTTCCTTCCGTCCACCGCAAGTAGAGAGGGAAATCATCGACAGACATCGAGGAGAAAATTTAATCTCGAATTAACATGTCTTGGACGACTTTGGACGAGTTCGAAACCTCATCGAGCAGCGGCGACGACGAGTTCGAAGACTCGAAGTCTTCGCTGAGGAATTGCGAAAGATTTCAAGATGGCGGGGATGAAAAGAGGCTGCTTCCTCGCAACACATACGAATGTACACCAGTAGAAAAGGAGTCCAAGCCAATCGTGCAGGTCAGCATTGAATGTTGAAATCTCTCCAAATGTTTCATCATTTAACCGTATTCCGTACCATTGCAGGAGCCGAATTCGGAGAATAATTTAAGCTTCGACGGAGCAGACAGTTACGTCAAGAGTTTACTCGCTCGGAAGGATGAGCACATCGGAAATTTGCAAAAAATGCTTAACTGCCAGAGAGAGCAGATTTACCATTTCTTAAAAATGTCGATCAACAACGACATGCTCATGCAGCTGAAAACCACGGTGAGGCTCCCCGTTCGAACTTAATGTAGGCAAAATGAAAATTCTCCAATTAACAAGATTTCATCAGTGCCAAGATGGCGACTCCTTGGCTGCGAACGAAAGTCTCTCGATGGCTTTGGATAAATTTAAGAACGACAATGATCTGCCAACCGAGCAAGGATTAATCAAGGATGATTTAATGGCGACCCTGGCGAGGCTTGAAAGGCTGACAAAACATCAAGTAATGACACGACATGCACTTCTCCATGTTAAATAGAATTATAAGTTTACTTCTAAACCAGGAAAAGTTGGTACATGCGATGGAGAGCGTTTCCTGCCAAGGATACGAAGCCATTACCGAGGAAGCCTTGAAGAACATAGGGGATTCCCAAGTATTTCGGCTACGAAATAGACTTATTACATATTTATTACGCATATTGGTACATTTATCTCGGTGTTCCCTTTTTTAAGGGGAACAATTTCGGCAGGATGTTGCTGGGCACGAAGGAATTGGCGAGGATAGTGGATTCCTTGAGGATCCAGCTGAAGAGGCTGGGCTTGGTCGAAGAAGAAAGACTCCACATTATCGAAAGGGTTTATTCCCTGCCGGCTGGGCAAAGACGATATTACACCCATTTATTGGCACTTGAAAGGAAGAAAATGCAGCTCCACGTCGAGGTCGGTCAGCTTAAGATGAACCTTAACACTCTTCAGCAACGATACGACTCCTTGAAGGAGAAGGAAGTCGCTCTAAATAATTGCATCGCGAAGAAGGTAATCTCCCTTGTACAGAAATAATTTTGTATGCTCATTGGGTCACACAAGTTGTGTTTAAATTTTTATTGCAGATCGAAAACTTCGACCGGGACCAGGTAATGTCTGGTCCAGAAAATAATTTGAAGCTGTTGGAGATGGTTGAAAGAGGGGAAATGTCGCTGGTGGCCATGACGAAGGACGAAAAGGGGAAGTTCAGCGAAGACTTCGTCAAACTGCGGATACAGAATAATGGTGCTCGAGATGGTCTTTTGTAAACAAGTAGATGTTAGAAAAAGCTCGTGACGATGATTTCTCTTAATAAGAACTGACGGAAAGGCTGAAAGACTTTGAAAAGGTGGTCGAAGAAACAGGGGATTTGAGGAAGCAAGTTAAGGCCTTGACGGAGAGTTGCCTCGAGCTGGACAATGAATTGAAAGTGCTGCGTTTAGAGTTGAAGAAAATAACCGAGGAAAGGAATCGACTTAAATCCCGGATAGAAAAAATCATAAAGGAGCCAGTTAGTCTCGTCGTCGAAGAAAGGGATCAGCTTCGATTGAGAGTAACTCAAGAATCGCCAGTAACGAATTCTCAGTGAGACAAAAATAAGACTCTGACTAATGCTCTTTTCTTTTGTAGCTGATTGAGTATTCTTCTTTGGGAGAAGACTTGGAGACTCTGAAATCAAAGATCAGCCAAGCTGAAGCCTACAGAATAGAAGTTGAGGAATTGCGCCTCGCTTTGGAGGAATTAGACGAAGTCAAGACTACACATTTGGCTGCTTCGAACCAAAATCCTGATTTCAGAGTCAGTCCTCTCGACAGAGACTTGTACAAGGATTTGATGCACTCCGAGGCTAGTCGTTTAATCCCAAATAAATTATTCAGAATTATACTGTATTTGCAAAATCTGATATATTCGCATTTTATTAGATTCTTAAATACAAACAAGCTTTACTGAAGCAAGAAGGAGAGATTAAGGACCTGTTGGTCATGGTAGAGCAATTTCAAGATTTTCTAAGCAAGTCCAGAGAATACAGAATTTTGGGGTATGAACCTAAAAATGGATTTTTATCCAAAAAGGAACAGAAGAGACTTCAGGAAATTCGAAATCGAATTTTCAGCACCTCGAGAAGCACCATTCAGGTGCCTTTATCCACCGATCAGGAGAATCAATCTGAGAATGTTACCGAAAGCAAAAGCGTTATTTTACACGGCTTTAAAGTAAGTTCCTTTTTAAATAATGTATTATTAATCATCATTATCAATTATTAAATTATTGTAGTTCTACCTTTACGTTTCAGTCTCTCCTTGGCTTTACAATATGGTAATCCCAGATGTTAAACAATATGGTATTGTTGATTTCAGTCTATCATTTATTCAGATACATGGTACCAGCATAATATACGTCAAGCAAATTAAGCCTTCAAAGTTGCAGTCAAAATAGCAGTCCACCTTCCATTATAAATTCCTCTTCCCAAATAAAATCACAGTCGTAGAATGTTGAGTTAATAAAAGACGAAGGTTTATAAATAATGTATTTGGTGCTCGGGTATAGGGTTACTACAAATTGTTTGAGGTTTCCGCGACCTCCTTAGTTTCGGTTGTGCTTCCGAAGCCAATTCCACGTGTTGTTTCATTGGTAGCATTCCAATTTCTTTTTTGAATCCCTAAAAATAAAAATAAGAAGTTAACAGCTCTATTTGATGTTAACCACTTCGATGTTAAGGTACAGGAATTAAATGTTAAAGAATTACTTCGATGACTTTTAAAATCGGGAAGAGAGGCCTCACGCCTCTCGACTCTTCGATGACTTCTTGACCGTATGCCAAAACTCTATCGTTGGTGCTCTGAATCATTTTTTTAATAACAGCTGAGTCGTCGTTCAACATCTCCTCATGTCGTCGCTCTGCCTCCTTTTCCATCTGTTAGTAAATACAGATACAACTCAGGTTAATTGACAGTAAATCTTGTAAGTAATTTTAAGGTTAGGAAACTGTTAAGATAAGTGGAAGTGGAAACCGAGAAAGATAACGGAAGTATAAAATTATTCTTACGACTTGTTGCTGGAAGGTTCTGGCAGTCTGCATTTTCTTGTCCCATTGTCTCTTCTTCTCTTCCTGCTGCACTCGTTTATTGTACTCGTCTCTTTTGTACCGCTGTAAAGTCTCCCAGTCCTTTAGCTGCTTTTCTTCCTGCTCTCGTTTACGTCTCTCCCGTTCTGCCTGCTTCCTGAATTCCAGTAATTCAGCTCTCAACTTCTCGTCGTATCTTTTCTGCTCTTCGAGCTTCTGTCGTTCCAGTGCTTCCTTTTCTTCTGCCACTTTTTGAATCTTTTCTTCCTCAGAAGCCTGTGCCGTTTTCATCCGCTCAGCCAATTTCTTCACTAGAAATTATAATAGAATTTGTGACTTCGGTATTTTGAAGCTGATAAAAAAAAAGAAAACAAGTTCTTACCAATATTCTCGGCACGACGGATTCGTTCTTCTTGTTCTTCCTTCATGAGCGATTTGTGCATCTGTTGAATTCGTTTCTTGGATCTTAGATACACTTCCAGTGCTTTAGTCTGAAATTCCTCGGCTCGTTTGTCTTCCGATTCATAGGCTTTTTTCTGTTCTATAGCCTCTAAGAGCATTTGATTCGTCATCTTCTTTTTCTTATCAGCCTAGGCAAGGTTTTATTTAATTTAAAAATCAAGCTGCGTTCAAATATTGGGATAATTCAAATGTAAATAAATCTTTGTACTTCGTCTGCTTCGCATTGTTTTATGAGGTTCAGTTCATTTTCCATGATCTTTAAATCTCGCTTCTGAGCTTCGTATTCCGCTGCTTCCATCCTTTTTAAGTCACTTCCCAATATTTCAATCCTAAGAAATAGAGATTAGACTTCTTATTTATTTAATAACATTTAAAATATTACATACTGTCTTTTCAGTTGTATGCCATGTGTTCGATTTTTTTTTAGCACTTCCTCGGCCTTTTTTTTCTCTTCTTCTTTATAATTCTCTACATCCTTTCTCATTAAATTTACATATTCTTTATCTCTTTCTCTATCAATTCCTTCTAGAGTCTTTTTAAATGCAATCTGAGCTTCGAGTTCTCTGAAACACTGAAAGAACCAAATATTTTCCACTGTTTCAAAGCTTGAATTAATTTTGGCTATACTTGCCTCGGAAGCTAAAAGGGCTTGATTGATAGCTCTACACTGCGGTTTTCTGTACAAGAGTAATTTCTTCGCTTCTTTGACTATTTCAGTTCTTTCAGCCGCTTTCTTTGCAGCCATTTTCTTTGCGAATTGCATTCTCTCAGCCTCTTCTCGTTTCCGTTTGGTTAGTAGTTCATCTTTTCTCCTCCGTTGAATATTCTGAAATTAATAGTATTAAATAACATTACATAATTATTATATCTACCATTGAGTGATAAGAAAAAAATCGACCTCTATCGTGTTGTCCCAGGTTTTGGACATTTCGTACGTCGCTTTCTTGAACTCTTGTAATTTTTCCGCTTCCCTTTTTGCAATTTCGGCATTCCGTTCATCCTCTGTAACATGATCTACAAATTGCTGGAACGCTCTTTTATTAATAACCAGGGCGAGAGCCCTCTCCGATGCCTGTTAACGGTAGAATATTAAATCAATACAACGTATTTAACCAATTATGCAAAAATGTATTTACTCACTTTAGTATTTTTCAACGTTTGTCCAGGCTTCAAGTAATATGTTGTGTGCATTTTAACTGAATCTTTTTCTCTTCTAACCATTTTGAAAACACGGCAAATATAGAAAAACCTTACTTTAATTATATCAACCCCTCTACGATATCGAACCACAGGATATGTTTATCTCTATACAGGTCTCCTAGCAACCAGTCAATTAGTATCAATATACAGAGTAACACAAAAAGATGCAAATAAAGCTACAGCACTTCCTGAAATAAACTTGCAGAAGTCGATGCAATAAAAGGATTTAATAAAGACACAAAACTCATACACGATACCCCAAGAATTTATTCCACAATTTCAAACTACACGATACATGTCATCGAATGACCAAAGCGCACTTAACCTCATAATTAGACGGTCATTTTTTAAAGTTTAAGCGCAAACATAAAACGCATCACAGTTCATCCTCGAAAAATTAGCACGTAGAATTCTCTGAACCGACATTCCGGGAGTTGAGATTATTCTGAAAAGAGTATCAAGGGCTGCTAATCTCAAGCGAATAAAACCAAAACAATTTTATTAAAACAGTAGACATGACAAGTTGTATTTCGTGCATAATCTAAACCGTTAGAAACGTCCGATTTTTTCAAGGTGGCGAAACGAAAAGGTGATGTGTGATACGTGGAATAATAGATTTATACATTTTTTATGTCTGGCGAAGAGTTGGCAGTAAAGATGAGGTTGGCGGTCGCGACATTACCAACGACAACGGGCGAGAAGCTTCGGGAAAGCGCCGCAAGATGACGGCGAAGCGCCATGTGTGTTCGGGCCGGGAGCACGTGCTACAGCTGGGTGGCGGTTTCGTCTCTGGTAAAAGTGAGTATAACATTGTAGCTTTGGCAAATAGGCCCCGTTTTTGAGATCCCCAGGCATCGCGGGGCCCGGCCGCGTTCTCTGGGACCCACGGGCCCAGCTCTGGGCCTCTCAGACCCGTCCTGCGCCGATTTAGGGACACGTTAACCTCCATTTATCCGCGGACACGTGTTACGCCTTTGCCCGATTGCGGACTTGCGACTTCTCGTCACTAGCCTGGGAGTTCCTCGAATTGCCCGCGCGTGAAGGGGGCGACACTCCAGACGGTTGGAATTTTCACAAGGAGTAAATATGGCGCGAGTGGCCCAACAAGGAAACGAGGAAACTAGAGAGAAGCCGCGTTAACGACTCGACCTCTGGTTGAACAAGAGTTCCAAAAAACATGTCCTCGAGGAGATATTTTATTCCTAGGGCGAGTGATCAGTCGCGAAGAGGTTAAAGCAATCCCCTAAAAGGTTAGAATTAAATTTCTCCATTGAACCCTGGTCATTTCTGGGTTTTTCAGGCCTGGGTTATCAGGCTTAACCAGGAGGCGCTGCTCGAAATTGTTTAAATGCCGATCTATATTTCCTTCGAACGATGAGAAATCGTTAGGAATTTCATTCGTTACCTATCACGTTTAGGCTATGAAATAAAAGCGACGAAAGTCGGGAGCGAGTCGTCCATCGGAGTAGAGAAGCCCCGCGATAATTCGAGCATTCGCGTCTCGGCCACGCGGCGCGTCAATTCTAGGTTAGGAGTAACATAGGAGGGGATTTATTTATACCCTTTTGTTCGGCCATTTGTGCCCATCCGGTAGTTCGGGGAACTCCCTTTGGGGTTGGCCGATCTAGGCCCGATGCAAACAAGATCAAGGTTGATCGCGGCTAACTTCAGGGGACGTATACTGGCGGACATGAATGCTTTCCTTATGGATAACGTGCTACCAATGTATTGTGGGAAGGCATTCATGTTCGCCACTGTACGTGACCCACGTGACCGAGGAGCCGCAGAAGTATTTATACCATATCCACCGCTTTTCATTAATATAATATGCGATATTAAGCCTACCACAAGTAACCCCCAATTGGGGTCCAACCACGCGATAGAAAATCAGTAAACCTGAAATAATATCCAGGATAGAAAATCCCTGCACTCGTGTACCAAAATCCTAACCTCAATTATATACCGAAATTTCGAAGTGTATCGCGTGGAAACATGGACTAGGGCATTCCGAGCGGATATTTTTAAATTACTCAGTTTCTGGAAGATGAACTACGTCACGCGATAATCGCCGACGATTAAGCGTTTCCGCGATTTCTCCGGTCTCGATTGGCCGAGGACGGTCGTCGGCGTTTCTTCGGTCACGAAACGATTCGCGGGGGGTCGTTGGTCGATCGATCGCCGAGGGAGCGTTTCCCCGATTTCGCGAATCTCGCGGAAGCACCCAAGCGATACGGTTGATAATCCCTCGACGTTAAGGTTCTTCCTACGAGTGGAGTCACGGAAAATCCGCTCGAGCGGATCGCAAGCGGACTTTTTCCCCGGCCTCGCCGAACCCGCTGGGGGTGGATCGTGATTTCGTCGAGAGGGGAAAAAAAAATAAGAAAAAATAGGAGGAGAGGGAGAGAAAGAGAGAGAGAGAGAGAGTTCTATTGTGAGGAATTTCGAGTCGGAGGAGGATTTCGAGCAGGAGGGGGTACGGGGTTAGTTTATAAGGGATTATTTATAGACACCTCGTGGGCTGTGAAAACGTGCCAGGAGGCTCTCGGGGTGAAGCGACTTCACTTGACACTAAGTTGGAGGGGATGAAAAATGTCGGGAGTTTCGTGGCCGAGGAATAGTATAAATGCGCTTTACTGCGGGAACGGTCGCATGTAAGTGACCGACCAGGGATTTCTAGATACTCGGTTGTGTTAACGTCCTGAAGATTCTGCGATCGTTTCAGGTGCTCGTGGAAGGTGGTAGCTGAGACGGCGAAGGGCTCCACCTTGGTTACACCTCGGCGCCGCTGCACCAGGTCGTGATCGGTGAGTCGGAATTCTCCATAAGCGTAAATTAAGTCCTGCGGGAACTCGGGGATGCGTCGCTTAACCGTATTCAGAGTTCCTTCCCCAGGTCGTGAATTTCACGTTAGGGGGGCCCCCCATTACTTTCTTGGGAATCCACGAGAAACCGGGAAACAATGGCGGATTAACGAATCGTGGAGAGAGAGAGAGGGAAATAAGATGAAATTCGAGATTCCAGCTCGGTCGGGTAAGACTTACCGCCATTTATTAATAACTGGAACGAAAGAGCGGAGTTTTCGGGGGGAATGGGGATTGCAAGAAACTGAGCCAGTAGAGCGAGGCGGTTCGTTGTCGACGAATAATCTTTATTAAAAAATAGCCCATCGTTCGGCTACCTCTACGACAGTAAATATCACAGGTACACGTTTCTCTATATCACATGGTCCTCGGCGCGTCCGTGATCGCGCGGCATTCGGTCGTAATAGAAAAGACACGGCGAATAAGGGTAGAGACCTACAAGGCATTCGCTATTTAGTGGCCCCGATAGATCGATATTCTTGGATCACCGGTAGAAGTCGATTGGCTGATGAGAGACGTATTCATGGCGCGGCGCGATCAGTAGCGCCAACTTGGATCCGTTCTGTCGACGGAAATATATCTAAATAATAATCTGTCGAGCCGAAAGCAGCGCAAGTCCAATTACCGACAACCACTGAAACGTGTTGGGGGTGAAACGCGCGGAATGTGGCTTAAAAAAATATATATATATATGTATATGTAATATATGCACGTATTCGCAACTAGGTCTCCAAGAGACTCGCGCTGCTCTCCGTCCTCTTGGCTTCTCGATAAAAGTGTGATATATATAAACAATAGATTAAAAAAAGAAGAAAAAAAAAAGTAACTCTTACGAAATTAAAGCTCGACCGCTAACGCGCTCTATTCGCGCCCTGGACACCCTAAGAGGAGAGACGGGATCTCTCGATGTCGGATATTAGTCCGATATTAGTCGCGAAATTCGACCCATCCCTTCCGGCTCCTTTGAGCAAGTCTTAAACCCCCTTAAAGCTACATTTAAGAGTGAGGGTGAAAAACAAAGTGGAGAAGTTAACAGTAAAACAAGAACAGTCTTGGTTCGCGTCCGGAGGAGCGGCTGGGCACGTTGGTCGCAATCGTCGGATTCTCCAGGACACCTCCAGCTTCCAGTGGATCCAAAAGGAGTCTCATGGTCGATCCCGCCTTTCCTTCAATTCTGAAGGCTTGCAGGACCTCGGGTAGTTCCGAGACGCATCCTCTGGATCACTTTTCACCCTGGATATGCTGTCACCGGGATGAACGACGTCCTCCTCGCCGATGGCGCGGTGCCCAGGATGTTGGATATTGCGTCGCCAAGTATTTGGATCGCGTATCCAACTGGGCAGGCGGTTGTCGGGTGACTGGACCACTCGCTGAGATCCTCTTCATCAGCCGCCCTCATCGGCGCGTTTCACTTGGATATTGCCACCGCGTCCTGGGGTCTTCTTTCGGATTCACTCCAGGACCCTCCCCGCCACGTGTTGGAGGCGGTTCCCATTGGATATTGCCACGATCCACGGATCACCGGATTCTGTCTACCAGGGTCTCCAGACGGGCTCCGCCGACTTGGCCACCTGGAGGAGGCCCTGGTGGCTGGCTGCCTCCACGTCCGTCCTGACCGGCGATGGCTGGCTCGACGCAGGGGTCAGCGGCATGGAGTAGTCCTCGCTGCCGACGTCGCTGGCCCCAGAGGTCGGCGAGGCCTGCGGAGAGCTGGCCACGTGGATGGTCAACGGACCCGTCTTGTCCATGGAGTTGAGCTTATGACCCAGGTGGGTCATCAGCTTGGTGCCTAGGGCCACGTCGACCCCCGGGGTCGCCGCCAAACAGCGGCTGACCTCGTTGGCGCAGTGCGTGTACCCCGCCCGGAACCTGTCGGCGTCGATCACCGGGTTCGCCGAGAGACGCTGCTGCCGCTGGAGCTTGTGCAGGTGGCGCACCGTCAACTCCAGGATGTCAGCCTTCTCCAGCTTGGCCACGTTCTCGCCGTCGCCGGCCAGAGCCGTCACCATCAGGTCCTTCAGCTCGTCCAGGCACCGGTTGATCCGGGCCCGGCGTTTGCGCTCCAGCATCGGCTTCATCACCTGGGGAACAACCGAGTGGTTAGGATCGAACGCTTAAAGAGAAGAAGAAACGCGGGGAACGGCACACACGGTTTATCTTATCATTCGAGAACCACCAGGATCGAGACACCTACCTTTCTGTACTGATAGGTCCTGGAGATGGGCTGCTCCTGCCCGTCGGCGAGGATCTGCTCGTGCATCTGCATGGTCACACTGGGGTCACACCACGTGTCGATTGCACTTGGACGAGCGAGTCTCGTGGTCACCGAGATAATTGCAGTAATTGCGGTTATTCCTGGCGAATTACGGCGCGTGTCGTGCACGGTTCTGAGAGCACCTAGGAACGACGTGTACGCCCTGGGAGCTCCGCGCAGTGATTATGGCGTCCCCTGGCTGCGCACGAGCTTTATATACCCCTCCTCGGCCAGGGGATCCGGAAGGGACAGGGGAGGGGGCGGCGGTCCGGTGGGGATGCGCCTTTCCGTGGGAACGCTCCGTGGAGCTTGGTTCCCAAGGCGAGCGCACCACCTGTAAGCGGCAGCTGCCAGACACGCGCCCACACCGACCGCGTCGTCACCGTATCGCCGTCCTTGTCGGCCGCGCCTACTATCCCCGGGTCCCGAGACCTCTTTCGTCCTTGTCCTCCCGCGCTAAGACTCAAACCCGAATAGCGAGTTCGGGACGAGCCGTCTCGCTTCTGCGGCCACTTTGCCGCGACACTTTTTGCACCCTGCGAATTGCCCCGATCGACGCGCGTCTCGATTTATATCGCAAATGCCGGAAGCGACTGACCACTATGATAAAATCCACACTAGGGACGGTGGGTTATGTGTGAGCGATGGTACTCCTAATTGGCGAATCTTGTCGCACGGGGGAGAATGCTCGATTTAATCTTAATTGAAATCTTCCGACTGTCAGTCCCAACCAGGGAAATCGAGGACTGCTGCTTAGTTACAATGTCTGGATCAGTGTGTCAAATTTATGCAAGTTCTTGTCCCGCCGCGGAAACGCGTCCTTGTCGGACGCGGGGTCCCCCGGTGTCACGCGCTCCTTGTCGCAATACCGAACCTGGTTGCCCGAGGTCGTACCTCTCTCTCTGATGCATGGGCTCGGCATAGGAGCGTCGCTCTCGCGCCCTACCACGGATACGGGCGGGTATCGCCTCCCTTTTCTCTCGAATGGTGGAGGGTATAGCTCCGTCTCTCCCCCGCGCGTGCTCGGCACGCTCGGAGCGGACACGCTCTCTCTCCTCTTCCACTCAACGATCGACCGCATCCTCTCGTCTCTCTCACCCTAAACCTCTCGTTTGCCTTCGTAGAGAGGGTGAGGTGGTCGTCCTTATGGAGGAATCGCATAAGCGCGTCCTTGTCGCACCCACTGGTCGCGAACCGATCTTCGCACTTCGCGATTTCACTCCTCTCTCTCATGAGCTCTATCAACTTGAACTAACTTAGAGCCATCGCTCTCCGTCTTTGTCGTTTTCTATCTCCCTCTCTTCCCGTTCCTCGCTCCTTCCGTTTCCTGCAGTCACGGATTGTATCTCTCTCTCTTTCCTCTTCGTCCATTCGCGACTCCCCGATACGCTTCCCTCTGTCTCCCTCGCTCTTATCGTCGCCCCCCATCGCTCTCTCTTTCTCTCTCTCCCCCCGCGATACGCGCCGGCTTGTCAGCGGTCTCCATCTTTTTCTAACTCGTCTCTCCGGCAACCGGTTCGCGTCTAGTCGCTTTTTCTCTCCCCTTCTCTCTCGCACTTTGGGGATTCACGTAGGGTCGTCCTTCTCCTTGGGATCTCGTCCGAGCTGTCTCTCTTTCGCAGCTTCCCTCTCTCTCCCGTGGAGCGTGCTAGGCACAAGTCGCCCCCCCCCCTGCTCTTAGGACGATCCTTGGCGGGATTAAAGGTGCCTCCGTGGGTTGACTCTGGACCCGGCTCGTCCTTCCGCCATCTATCGCGGAATCCACCCTAGGATCGCCACTTCCATCTCACCCTGACTTCCCCATGAATATGGAGGTTATGAGTCATGCCGGAAGCCCACCCCATAATCCCCTACAAGGCCGAAACTCATTAAGGGTTCTCTCTCCACGCGAGTACTCGAATCCAGGAAGACTGACCAGGATTTATTCATTAATCGACTGACAAGGAAGTCATCCCAGGTCGATCTCTCCGATTTGATTTCTTTTATAATATGTTATAATAGACTAAAAACTAAGCGACGCGTATTTTTTTTTATCTTCCATTAAACACTTTAAGGGGGTGAAACCACCATCCAAAGTAAGGCATGTCAAGGGGCGAGCCACCTCTCACAGGCCTTACTTTGGATGGTGGTTTAACCCCCTTACAGTGCTTAATGGCAGATAAAAAAAAAATACGTGTCGCTTAGTTTTTAGTTTACTATAACATATTATAAATGAAATGA
Organism: Orussus abietinus; assembly: GCF_000612105.2. Taxonomy (NCBI): domain Eukaryota; kingdom Metazoa; phylum Arthropoda; class Insecta; order Hymenoptera; family Orussidae; genus Orussus; species Orussus abietinus. The sequence continues at coordinate 2,373,489 of NW_019396004.1, forward strand.
AATCGGAGAGATCGATCTGGGATACCTTCCTTGGGAGTTTCACAGAGTACATGTATAGGCGCGTGTCTCGGTACCGTGACGTTCACCTAGCGAAGTATGTCCTGGCGCGTTAAATCGGATGAAAGATATTTTTTCATCATTCTCGGGATTGGAGAGTATCAAGTTTTATGGAATCCTTTTCCATGCTTATTAAGCCGCGGGGGGAAATTCTGTTACATTTAATCCTGAGATGCGCTACATTATCTTACATGGTTTGGGGTACTTTCCGGAGGGAGGGCTATTTCTTATGGTGTCTTTCCTTGTTACGGAGCCTATTCCGACGTCGCGCCTAACCGCGGACGTCTCGGAACCGGCGCAGTTCACCTTCTCGTTTTTCCGCGGCAGGGTTTTTGCGCGGCGCATTTTCTGCGTCCCGCCCTCGGGCGCGGCTCGCTTAAGCGTCGTTTGCACCGGACAATTACGCCGGGCGCGCGTTTTATATCGCGCGTTGCCGTGTCCCCCTCGGTCCCTCGGCTTCCTGCAGTTTCGCCCCATCGAGGGAGCACAAACACGAGCGGCTCGTTTCCCCGGGCCCCTGCCGGCGTCTCTAACGTGTCTTTAACGAGTTAAGGCCGCTCTCGCGGGGGGAGCGCAATTATCCGCGCGTCGAGCCCAGGTTCGTACCCCTGGTCACGTCGCCGAGGAGATAATTTTTTAGTGACTTTTTGCGAAGAGAGAGAGAGAGAAGAATCCAGAACCGAGGACCTCGAGAAGAAGCTGCGATATCCGGTGGAAGTGCTTGTGATGAAGATTCGCGACCTGGTTACGTCGCTCTGAAGATAATTTCTTTTCGTCATTTTGTGAAGAGAGAAAAATTCCGGGATGAGGATCTTGAGAAGGAAATGCGATGTCCAGTGGGGGTGCATTCGGGGGATTCACCCCCCGATTCATCCTGAACGTATCAAGAATCGATATCGTCGCTGGGCATGGATTGAGGCCGCAAGGTTCACCCCTGTATCCCGGGTCAACTGGGGGACGAAACGTCAAGGGGTATCCGGTTATCTCGAAAATGGACCTCACGAGTGGAGTGCATCGTGTCGGACCTCGGTACATCCATGGCTCGTGCCCAAGAGGGCGAAATCCCTCGGAAAAAGAAGAGAGGAAAAAAAGGAGAACGCCGAGACACCACAATGGGACACGCGGCAGGGCCACGTTTCGTCGGCGTTGACTGCGCGTCAATACGCCGGGACACGTGTTATGTCAATTGATATCGTCGGTTTGGCCACGCGCCGTCGACGAGTTCCGTGAGACTCCAGGGGGAGCTCTGGGCCCCTCCGGGTCGGAGTTCGAGTTCCCCTTTTTCCGGACACCGACCCCCTGTCGTTGCGTTCGCACGCGTCCGCTTTCGAAAGCGGCGACGTGGGGGCCCGAATTAGGCGGCTCGTGATAACAAATTGGGGGGACCGTGGGGGGCTTGCACGTGATACGGGGCACACGCCCCCGCGAGGTGTGATTAAACTCGGCTCGAGAACTCGGACCACTTTGCGCCCATTAGCGGGCATTAGCGGAAACTCTCAGTTTGGGCCCCTTGGGAGGCAAAACAAGGCCCTGCGTTCCGCTGTTTCTTTTTTTTTTTCTTCACGACGCGATCGCCGCAACTTCGCGGGGGGCCTTACGCCTCCAAGAATGGGCATTGTTCTCGGCATACACGAGTGACCCCGTGACCCGTGGGGCCCACGGAAGGAGCTAATTGTACATTCCCACGGAGTCGCGGGCCCGAAACTCACCTGGTGTGTCGAGCTCCGTTACTCCCCTCGCGCCATTTAAATGGGCCTGACATTTCCCCCTCCTCTGTGGAAGTTTTAATCGAAAGGCGCCTTCCCATGGCACGTGCCTAGAGGAAAGCCTAGGCGACTCGTTGGGCAATCCTCGGGAGAACCAAGTCCCTGATGTATTTCTCTTGCTTTTACGGTTTACCTTCTCCAGAGAGCAGGGCCCGATAAGGCCCAGAGATGGATCTTGATAAGCGAGAGAAATTGTCGCGTGGCCAACGGCAAGGTGCACTCGGGGGGGTCCGACCCGTGCCTGGGCACAATGGGCTCGTGTGCAATGGGGCTCGGGCCCGTTCTGGTTCTTTTTCGGTTTTGGGCCCCCCACCGCCGGCCGGGGAGCGGACCGGCTGCGGAATATGCCGTGGGAAAGCCGAGCACGTGCGCGATCTTAGAAGGAAGAGAGACCCCGGAGGTGGCAGCCGTCTTTCGGGCCCTCGGAAGCCCCCCCTTTCTCTCTTTTTTCTTCCCCTCCTTTCCTTTCGCTTCTTTGACCTCTTTCTCGACCTCTTTCTCGGGCCCTTTCGCGACTACGGAAGAGAAATCGACCGATTACGACCCTCATTTATTTATTACTTTATCCCCCCCCCTTCTTTTTTTTTAGAATTAATTTTGGGGCCTCCGGGGCCCTCTTGCGGTATCTTCCGGCGAATCGGTTAAAAACGCGGCATCACGGGCCCCGTGACGAAGGTCGAAGAAAAATGTAAAAACCTTCCCGGAGGACCACCTACGCGTCCAGATAGGTGGAGGGGCATTAACGAGTCCCGAGGGCGCGTTATCCTGGAATGTCTCGGAGGGCTGACTCACCGGGCCCTCTTTAGTAATTCCACATTCGAAATTGAGACGAGAGGACCCCGTGAGAAAAAAGGCCCACAACAGGATGACGCGGCCAGAAGGTCCTGCCCACGAATTCGTTTCCTCTTAATTATACACCCGTCGATTATCATCCCCGCTAATTATAACGAGACCTCTATGTGGGGCCCTCCTTTTCTTCCTTCTGGCCGCGTTTAATCGGAGGCTTTCCGTCCCTCCTTTATGACGGGGGTCTTCGCTCGGAGCGTCCTTGGATTCGCGCTCAATCTCTCTGGACGTCAACTCGGAGTATTTTTAACGCCTCCGTCGAGCTGCAAATAATCCCTTTTACTGGGAGCGAAGGGGCAAAAGTGCCTTTTATTTGTCAGGACGCGTGCTGAATCCTCGAATATTCCCGGCCATGATTTCGTGGCTGTGCGTCAGGGTGGGCCCGGCCTTTTAAGGGGGCAATAAACGGACCAGGTTTACGAATAAAAGGACTCCCTGTAACGGGAGTAATACCGAAAGTCCACATTGCTCCGTGGTACCTGGCGCAGGCCGCGGATGAGCCGCCATTGTTCCTGGATAATGGCGTCCTGGCGCTCTTCGATTCAGACCGAAGTCCCTGGTCGGTCCTTCGGGCACGTAGGGCATCCAGGATGTGACCAATCCGTTCCTTGGCCCAATAATAATCGACCGGCCCTCGTAAAATCAGACCCGACCGTCGTTAACGAGAAGGACCTCCTGCGGCTCGGAGGCCAAACATCGGGAATAGGCAAAGCAGTTCCCCAGGACTCGTTAATCCCTCGCACGACTTGGAAGGTCCTACGGATGACGAATCCCTGCCCCCCGAAATTTCGGACCCCTCTTATTCTTCTATTTAATTACATTTGCGTGGGAACCCTTTCGGCTTATTGCCGGATCTTAACCGCTCACTTTTGGGCCCGCCATTGTCCCGTGGATATTTCCTCGCATTGCACTAATTTTGATTATCAGGGATATCGCGTTAACAATGCGCATTAATGATGCACTCCGTTAGGTGGATTTATTAGGTCGGCTGTATGCTCGAAAAAAAATCTCGGGCCCAAGCTCGCGTTGGGCCTCAGCGATGTTCAAGGCATCGTTGCAGGAAATTCCGAATTTTCGCTCTGATAAGACCTATATTATCATGAGAACGGAAAAGTGCATTCTCGATGCATTCGATTGGTCTGATTTATAAGGTCGGGTGCATTGAGGAAAAAAAAAACAATCGCGCGATTCGGGGCCTGATTCACCTCGTGCCGCGAGCACGTGTTGGGCCCGCGCCGCCGATAGCGGCTTCTCTCTCGCCCGGCGATCCCGTATAGCGTCGTCCTTGTCTCGGTCGCGGATCGGCGCATCCGTCTGTCCCTTTCTCGCCAACTGGGGCCTCACGGCGGCGTCTCGGTCCCACCCGTGGGGCCAGATGGCGCCCTCCGGGGTGGCGTCCGTCCTCGTCCGTCTCATCGGTATTCGAGAGGTTCGCTCGGAGGCTCGTGGGAAAACGAGGCAGGTGGTAGTTAGATTTCGGGCCCGGAGGAACGGCGAGGGGACTATCTCGGAGGGACCGGGAGAGAGACAGAGAGAGAGGGAAAGAGGCGGGCCCCGGCCATTCACGTAGGCCGATGTACTTTTCTCCGGGTTCCCGCCGACCGATGACCACCGACGGGCGCAATTAACGGATATTCTTTAACGAGGGCTTCCGGCACGATCTGGAATGGCCGAATCGCGGGATCGCCGGGTCCCCTGGGCCCGCGGGCCCGAAAACGGGACCGATGATCGGCTCCGAATACAAATCATTGTTTGCACGCTGGCTCGATGAGGGGGAGGGAGGAAACGAGGCTAAGAGCGCGAACACCGATGCGGAGTTTATTCCAGACAGCGAGAGAAGGGGGCCCGTTCGGGGCCTCAGGCCCCGATGGAGGTCACTCTCCGCTCGCGGAAGCCCCGCGATCGGGGAAAAAGCGGCGATTCGGGATTCTTATCTTACGCGCCGGACTGAAGGCCCTCTTACGCCGGGCCCGCAAGGCCCTGGGGCCTTATTGCTGGATTCGTTGCCACTTGGTTTTCTACCCATCGATTCTCAAACATGTCTCAGAGAAAGGTACTAATCATCGGGCCCGAAAACTGGTCCCGATCTACCTTCTATGCCGACCATTAGTGGGGTTAAGGTCACTCCCATGTTTCTTTTAATTCGATTAGTGCGCGGGAACTCGACAGGTGGGGTCGCACGCGCGGCCACGTGAGCGATCGCCGCCTCGCCACGTGGCCCGCGACTTTGACAGGAGTCACGTGAGCGCGCGCATGCGTTTGCGGTTATCGGGGACACTTCGAGCGAGAGAGGAAGGAAGAGTGGAAGGTCGCCGCGCGGAAGGGGAGCGAGAGGGAAGAGAGAGAGACGGAGCTGCTGACAAAGGGGGCCTTTCATTCATGCCGGTCCTACGTAGTACGCTGCACGTGCGCGCGCATGCCGTCACACGGAAGAGAGAGAGGGAGCATCTCATGAACGTACATCATGGACATAGCGCGGCCATGAGGCCTGAACCATGTGGTGGAGTCGCGGATGTCACAGAGCCGATTCATTTCCTGGATATCCCCCTTATCAGCCATCGAGGGACCGACCTCCTAACCTTATCGGCGACCTCGACACCATACAAATCCATGGGACCCCCTTTCCCAGGGAGACTTGTTTACGTGTTTACAGACCAGACAATAAAGCGCGGTCGCGCGAAAGTCCTGTTACGCGCGTTGAGGCGCTCGTCATCGGTCCTATGGGACCCCATAACACCCCAGGCCCCGTAAACGTAACAGGATTCTCCATAGGGGCCTGAGGGTCCCGTTTCGCGTTTTCAGCCGCGTTCCCACACTCCGTTCGCCCATTGAACACATCCTGTGCACGAGCTCACCTCTACGGGGCCCCGTAAGACCTGGACGTTGAAAGCCTTCAGGAAGCTCCCTTGTGGAAGCGGCCGGACCGGATTCCATTGGGCCTTCAATGGGTCAACCGTTTCCGCGTTTTGATATTGACCCTGACACGCGAACCCTTTGTGTCCTGGAGGCGCGACCCCATGGACTCATTGACCAAGACTTACACCCTTGGACCTCGAAGATCTCCACCTTGATGACCCTGGTCCAAGGCCCATGGTACACATAAATCCCCTGATACTCCCTCCCAGGATCGAAACGATCTAGTCTAATAAAAATCTCGATTTTAATCACCTGATTTTTATTTTTGAAAATCCCCATTTTTTTTTTTTTTACAGTAACAGTATTGAAAAGTGCTACCGAACGAGACCGGAGAGGTTTTTCATTTTTTAAATTAACGATTTGTGATAAGAAAAAAAATCATGACTTATCAATTCTGATACTGATGAATTATGTTTCTTTTTTTTCCTATGGGCTGTTTATTTGAATTAATTTAATAATTGAAAGTTATTCTGAAAATCCTGATTTTAATCATGGGGGGTAATAGCCACGAGGGCAATTTTTCCTAGTGGTACCTGGATCTACATCCTCGACCTCACGCTCGGCACGCGCAGCACGCGCGTCTGCGTGGACGCGCGACGCGCGGTTCACGACGCTTACGTTGTCGTGCCAAGGTTATCGGCAGCTGTGCGTGGAATCGTGAGAGACTCGGGCAGATGGTCCGCTCTCCGGTCCTCCTTTGGGCCCGCGTGTATACACGCCTTTGCTGGCCCGCGTACGCACATATGCACGCGTAAGCGCCCCGTACACGTGGACGGGCCGCGGGTCCTTCGAGGAGGAACCACCGGGTTTCCCACGGGGTCCCGATCCCTCCTCTCGCCTCCCCCTGCTCGTTAAGGAAACGCGTCTTCCCGCCTTGCCGAACTCTCGCGCGCCACACGCGTGCAGCATTCGAGGCCGCTGCAACACGCCCGACAAGTGGCCCGATCGGACCGGAATCGCAACTCCGAGCTTCCCGGTTCGCCGGCAGCTTGCGACCGTTCCCTTTCCGGGGTGGGACCACTTTTTACGGGAGGATCGCCACACTTTATGTGTGGTGCGTGATTCGCGGCTCCTTTTTCCGCAATCATTTCTGCACGTCCGCTAGGACATTTTCAGAACTGGCTGAGCACCCTGGGTGTGCGGCATGTCCCTCGTTTTTCTTGTATCAGTTCTGCGGTGTGTGACTCGCTTGGGAGTTGCTCTTGCATGATTCTCCGCACGTCCTAGGTGCGTCTTGCGAATCGACGCCATTGCGTCGGAGAGAGCAGGATCTCTTTGAGTGGAAACTTCCCGATAAGATGGGAGACCCATCTCCCGCTGATAAGGGGGGTCTAGAATCGGAACGCATTCCGGTAACACACAGTGTTCGCGGGGAGGTCCACTATGTATTGTGTGTGGAGGGTCGGAGGATGACTCCCGCCACGCGGGTACACGCGTGCAAGGGTGCGGGCACCTCGCGCCCGTGCACGTGGTCGTTCCTCCCCCGGGGAAGGAAGAAGGGGTCCGTCCAGGGGCATCCATGGGCCCCGACCAAGGTGTGGCCCTCGGCCGGACTGTGGGAATTCGGGACATGTGTCTCGGACCCCGTGATCCGCACACGACTCCGAATCAGGCCCCGAGGGGAGATCTTAGGTTTGAGACGCTGGTAGGAAAAAGTGCCCCGAGGGAGGGGGCCGCCATGGGGCCCGGAATCCATGGGAATATCGAGCATGTGCAACTTAGGCTCGTGGGCTGCACGAGCGATGCACCCTCCTCAGGGTGGAGGGTCCACATCGCGTGCACACCCCAACCCCTGTTAGGGTCCCCGTAACACACGGCCACCCTTCGATATCTCGCGACCCTCAAAGGGTGGGCCTCCCTCCTTCGGGAGTTATTCCTTAAGAAATAGGCGTATTTTCATGGGGTACCCCGTAGATCTGTGTGGTAAGAACACACCACAGGGTATGACTATCGACGAGATGGAATTAGATGTTTAATCGGCGCGTCCACTTTTTTGTGGAAGTCATTGTCGATCCAGATTCGGACCCTGCCGTGGTTTTATGGGGAGGTGGACCGACTTTGCATCCTCCCTCTCCCCCATGGCGTCCTCCTGGAGAATCGGAACGGGGCGGCAATAAGAGGAGGAAAGGGCCTTGCCACGTTCCCCACACGTTCCGTGCACACGCCTCGACACACGCGCATTATAATAATCACGGCACGCTAGGGCGCCGTCTTCCATGCCCAAGGAAGTGCGTGCGTACGCGTCCGTACGCGCGTTAACGCACACACGGATCGACCGAAGGAGGTGCGTAAGGCCGCATCTGCCCGAGATTCTCACGCGCGACGCATCTGTCTCGAGTTCCCACGCGAGGGAAGCCGGCCCGCGGGGAAAGTCCTGTCCGCCTTCTCGGTATGCCCGCCGTGGGACGGGTGGACGATACTTTACCAGCGCGCGGGCCCGCGGAACCGCACAGTGGGCCCTGAGGCCCGAAGCTCCGCTCTCCCGGAATACCGGGATCTTTACGAGCGGGTGCTGCCGGTGACACCCATCGCTCCGATTGCGATAAGCCCGATAACGAACCGCAGGATTAGCGGAAAAGGGATCCGAAAGTCGAGTAAACTAGACTCGCGACTTTCCATAGACCGAGGCATCTCTATCCCGCGCTGCGTTTGGGCCTGATGAGATTAGGCAACATTCAGGAGGCGGAAATAAATTAAGGTACGAATGTACAGGGAGGTTTTTATACCAGGACAACCTACCCCTGATGGGGAGTTACCAGAAGGGTTGCCTCCTTTCAGGGGCAGTCAGTCCTTATAAAGCGACCCCGTCGGTATCACCGTCAGTCGGTAAGAGGGCGCCGCCAGGAGTAATCGATTGTCTCTTCGAACCCTTCCTCCTCATTGTCAAGGCGGTATCAATCATTGAAATGACCCCGATAAGGTACAGGAAATCCGACGAGAGGCGTCGATTTTTCTTAACTCGGGTCACGGATTTATCTTGGGATCGGTTCGCTTGGACAATGGACATGCCGCTTTTCGGAGGTCTTATCTCGATTGAGATGAGTCGGGGAAGGGGGGTTTATATCCGAGGGGGGCGAATACGGCTTGGCGGCGCTTTTAGGCGGCCGCCATCTTTATTGGAGGCGCACGGTAGCCGCGGATCATCAGCAGGTGCCTCGGGCCCGAGATGGGAAGAGACGCCAAGGAAACGAGGCGGATAAAAAAAGGATATCCCCTGGGAAGACGAGCCGCCGCTTTTTCTATGCGCGATTTATGGCTCGACGCGTTTTAATAACCGCGCGAGGAACCGGTAGCGGGTCCGACTAACGATTGGTCGCCTCTTCCTTTTGCATCCTCCACGTCCGCTCGTACTTATCCTCGACGGGTTCTCGGCCGCCTCTTTCGCGAGAGGAAGAGGCGCTCCCCCTTCCTCGTAAAATTTTGCGAAATGGATTTCGAGGCCCTTCCAGGAGCTCCCTCCTGTTCGAGGGACATCTTGATAATGCCCTCGTCAAATCCCGAAACGCAGTCCCGAAGGACCTCCTCCGCCGAATTATCATACAAGGGGCTGTTCCCTCGGAAAGCGATTTCCTTAAAAGCGCTTCGGTGATTTCCAATGATTTTCAACAATTATTGAACTTAATACGCCATTTTGTTTTTCTTCGTCAAGACGTATTAAAAAATTGCCGAGGTACGGCAATTCTCCGAAAAACCTTTTCTTTTGCGATGACCAGGATATTTAAAAAAGTATTTCACAATGTGTAGAACGAGCCCTAAAAATTTCAAGCCGATCGGTGAAATTCCCGTACCTCGCCAATGTTTAAATATATCTTGACAAAAAGACAATGATATATTAAGTTTAATAATTGTACTATGAAATCACGCTCTGCTTTTGATTAAAAAAATGCTTGGAGATTCGGCAGGATTATTTTCATTACTTAATCCTTTCCTTAATTTTTGGGGCGTTTGGGGTTTGATGGTAATTCGAGAATCAACGGGAGTGCTCGTCGAGGTCCGAAAGTCCTGGCGAAGATCCTGGTCGTTGGTGGTCCAGCCCGGCCATTTTAGCGAGTCGCCGCAAAGAGGCTGGATGTCAGTGGGAGATTCGCGCGAGTATCCCGATTGACGGTCGTAAAACGTCCTCGGGTCCGGTGTCGCCCGTAATGGCAGGGTTTGAGAGGAGATGGCCCGGGGGCCTCCTGGAAAGTCCTCTCCTCCGGGCCGCGCAATTAATACCCGTAATGGCGGCCACGTCGTCGGGCCGGGTCGCGGGGGATTATTTACGGGCCGCGGGGGAGCGTCCCCGTGTAAATTACGGCGACTCACGAATTTCGGGGGAATCCGGATCCCTATGTCGCGTAATCTTCGGCCCTTTCGCGGCACTGGCTACTTTACATACCGCCGAGGCGTGTCGGTCGGCTGCCGAAGGGACAGGGGGGGAATGCGACGCCAGGAGGTGGTTTTCCCAAGGGAATATCCAATCCCGGAAGGTGCTGACCAAGCTACCCCTTGCACCGATACCACGTGCATCCTCCCTCGAAGGCGACGAAAAACCGGGATTTCAACCGCGCGAGGAAATAATTAAAACCGCCACATCTTCGCCCGGGGTCTAACGATCGCATCCTGAGGGACGTCAAAACCTTCCTCACCTCCCACTTGACTTTTCAACCCGTTAACATTTATATCCTACCCCTCGTGGTACTTAACAGAACGGATTCTTAATTCCTCCACTCCTGTCAGATGCATCCTTGTCGTATAGATCCCCTCGCGGTTGCGTCTCGCGCCAAGTGCCGCGCGCCCTTCTTAGCGCTGACATCTGACGCTTTTGACGTTCTTTTCTCTCTTTCTTTTTTGTTTTTGTTTTTTCCGACATAACCATGGAAATTGAAATATAGACATGTCAATGGATATGCGACTCGTACTCGGTGCTATGCTCATCCTATGAGTTGGGTCGGCTGATTCTTACGATATGCCCCGGGAATATCATTCCTTGTCGTGTGCAGGCCTCTCGCACGAGGTACTCCGCTACCTTACATAACCTATAAACCCCCTCGAGCGGCATTACTCGCCAGTGCGAGTACGTGTCCGCGGCTCGCGCGTGTTGGCGCATTCCGAGCCCGACTCGACTCGGCTCGGCTCGGCTCCGACCGAGCTCGAGCTTGGCTCGCGACTCGCTTGCGAATCGCTCGGCGCGTGTTGGGCACGAGCACGTAGCGAGGTACGAGCGAACGGCTAGTAATGGAGCGCCGACCACGAGCCGGCTTCTCCTTCTTTGCCCGTCGCTACTCGTTCTTGCCACTTGTACCCTCGCTCGTGCTCTCGTACTTGCGAGTAACTCGTGTACTCGCTCGCTCTTATCTCCGGTTAGAGCTTTTACGAGCGGCCGGAATCGCGATACCACGTATCACCCGTGGGACTTGTCAGAGGTGACGGACATCGCCTCGCTCCTCTTATCTACACGAGAGAGAGGGTGATAGCGCGCCCCGAATTGCATCCATCCTTTGCTTTGACAACGAGGCCGTGGGAACGGCATTATTTCCTACACTCGGAGAGATATGCATCGCTAGGATAAACTTCCGCAAAAAATTAAGAAAAAAATATGTCGGATCGAGGGAGCAATTCTTAGGCGCCCATTTCATGCACCGCACAGAGAAGTAATGGTTAAGGGCTATGTGTCTTAGGGGTCGGTCGTTTGTGAGACTTCTCCCTGATTCGGGTGTATCAGCTTCTTTAAAGTTTCACCACGTGAATGAGAGGACCCTGAGGTCGGTCCTGAAACTCGGGAAATTTCATTTATCATTAATGTTGTTCAAAGTAGCCTTAAACGAATTATCTTATAATGATAAGAAAATACCTCCGAGAAAATGTCTGATCGAGTTAACGAAATTATTTCATGTCGATATCAATTTTTCTTCCCAACGAAATAATTATTTTTCGCGATATATATGTGTACAAATACCGACAATGTATATTTGTTTCGGTCAGCTCATCTCATTTCGAAGAAAGAAGTGCGGGAGATCATCGGGCCACGTGGTGACGTATAGACGGAGACGACGACGAGACTTTTTGAGGTTATCTTTGGAACGCAATTTTTTCAACTTTTTTTTTCTCTTCGTTTTTTCGAAAATGGGGACGGGAATTCTATTTTTTTTTTCTTTCTCCGTCTCACTCTCTTGTTGATATGTTTGCCCGGGTAAATTCGGTCTCCATCTCTCGGGGACGCAACCAGAGAGGGGAAAGGAAATTATTCCGATTCGGTATCTCGCGGGGTAAAGATACGACAAAACGACGACGTAGGGAGCGCCTTGGTCAGCCTACTTTCCCGTACTTTCTTGTACATCCCGGTTTGCTCCTTTTCTTTCCCACGCAGAGTCGAGTGCGCGTTTCGAAATTGGCATTTCCCTCCGTTCCCTTCCCGCGGGCTACGCTTCCTCGTTTTTTTCTTTTTTTCTCCCCCCATTCCGCGGGGGATTTCGTCTTATTCTCCCGCAGGTGCGAAACTCCTCGCGCGCTTTTTTCCGAGATATCTCCGAGGCGTAGCGGTTACCGCGGGAATACCTCGGCTCGTCACGTCGTCCATTTACCGTGAACACTCGACACGCGCGTATCTCGCCGATGGCCGAATTAAAAAAATTGGAAAAATTCGAAATATCCGAAAAATTGGAAAAATTCGACGGGCCGCCACTCAACAATCGTGTCTCAAAAATAAACCTCAAAAATAAACCTCTGCCGAGATTAGAGATAGTTGAGGTTAGGCTTGTTAGAGCTAACGAGGTGAGCGCGAAGCGCGCCTCTTCGCGCCGAGTTCCACTTTGCTAGTCTGCCTGTGCTTTCCTTTCCTTTTTCTCCTTCGCCCGTTTTCGTTAAATTATCTCGCGGTAGAGTAATTTCCCGCGTTCTGCCCTCCTCCACACGCGAATTGAGCATCTTAATTTGAAAATTTGGTTATCCTCCGAGAGGTGCTCGGGCTTTTCTCTCGAGCCTCGGGAAGCGAAGGTGGAACTCGGGGGAAAAGTGGCGCAGGCCGTGTCACTCGTCGTGATGGCTCGTTTTTCCCCGAGATTATCCGTCGGCGTAAATTCCCGAATGAGCGGGAACAGCAGCGACGACATAAATTCGAGAATAAGTGACGAGTGGATGGAAACTCCCGCGTCGGACAGTTTGATGACTGTAATCAACCGAGAGTGCTCGCTCGCGGAGGGAATTACGAGCGGCGTCAATTTGCGTACCTCCATTAAGGATTCCGAAAGTCGGCGGGCACCCGAAATAATGAATCAATATCGGCCCGATCGGACTCGTTACTGTCCGGAATGATCCTTTTTAATGCCCCCCCGAATTGCGCGGTCCTCGATCATCACGCCTGTCTCCCTCGGTGATCGCAATCATTCTGCCCGCTCCCGTTTTATTTCTCGATTTTAGGGGACGATTTAAACCCAAAGAAGGAAACTAGCAGAACCGGGATGCTGCTCTTCGATGTGATGGGTGAGAAAAAAAAATATATAAATGGAGGGAGGACGCGTGTTCGATTTGCCGGAAAAATAAAGGGAGCCGCGTCTCATCGACTGGGTTACCCCATAGGGGAGGCCTTTCGAATATTCACCACCCTCCCCTTCCCTTATCCCCCTTTCTGGGCTACTTAATTCCATTATTATCTGCACCTCGTTCACCATTGTACACGCATCACGCAGGGGTGGATCAACCCCTGCGGACGCGGAAAGTCAGGCGAACTCGCATGCACCTTGTGAACATGTGTCCAAATGGACGCATATGGACGAATCGCTCCTAGGATCGCATCCTGGGATGGTTTAGACGTCCCGTCCGATTCCCATGATCCCATGGGTCCGCCATGGGGCTCGTATATTTTCCCGATTTATTTTAAATTCGAGTTTCGGGGTGGAAGGAATATCTTCGAGGTCTTCAAGGGGCAAGGGAGAGACGTCGACCGACCACCAGAGACCTGCCGACCTTAGGTTAGGTGAAATAGGAGCTCGAAAGGAAACCAGGAATTTGGTCCCTTCTTTTGGGGGCCCTGAAAAAGGCCCCCAGAGGGGCGCCTCTAAATGGGGGGCCGAGGAAGAGGGATGCCGGCCATTTCTGACTCCTCGAATAGACCCTTCTTAAGGGCCCTGCTTTTTCTTGCCACCCGAAACACGCCCAGGAATCCGAATGCAATTTCTCGAAGGCGCAGGTGTCCTCGGTGCCATCCGTGAATTTCCATTACCAAGGACTACCTGCTACTTCGAGGCCTGGATCTCCAGTGGTCCACTAGGCCAAGGGTAAATTCGTATCTAGGAACCTGGAGATCCCTTCGCCATCTCTATACTTAACTCTATCTTATGTCGAGGGAGAAGGGTGACTTCGAGAAACTGAGAAAATTCTGGTCAAGTAACATTTATTCAACATTGGAAGACATGTGCCTGGCGGCCGAGGAATCGCGGCCGCTGTTAAAGCCGTTATCACATAGTACTTACAAGCTAATCGAGGAATGGGCTTATCCTAATCCGCGCGATATCACAATGATCGGTCAGTGTCGTTTATTACCGCGGCGCATGCGCGCCGAGCGCAACAGGTGACCACGTGGTCGCGCGACCACGCGGCTTCGCGCGCTGTCAAGACGCGACAGCTCCTTCGTATACTCTAAGGATCACAGTTTCGAGAAAGTCTTTCAAGTCCCTAAAGCTAGCTAAATTACAGTCTGCCGGGAGGAGGACCCCTCCTGGGGCCTCCTGGTGGCGTCGATAGGAACTCCTTGGATGGCTCCAAAATGATGCCTGGGAGGAGGAGCGAGGTAGACGACGTCCTGGACCTCCGGGACGCGTCAAGCTACCTGCATCTCGGGCAGCTGGTGCTGAGAAAAGGCCCTCTCCTTGTAGCAGAGGTCCGCGTCGCTCAAGGCCAGCGTCGTCCAGTAGAAGTCCCCGGCGTGGGTGTGGGCGAAGTGGACGGGCACGTAGCATTGGCCCGGGACCACCGGGACCACTGTCATCTGCCCATCCAGGCAGACGGTGATGGCTGCGCCCTCCTCGGCGTTCCTCAGGTCCTCCAGGAGTCGACGTTCCAGCTGCTCGTTGCAGTTGTTCTGGTTGTCGACCTCCGGCTCGGCGAACACCTCGGCCTGGGGCTCCGCGCGCTGCGCTTTCTTGGACTGCCTGCAGGAGCTCTTCTTCAGCAGTCGCAGAAGGGGCTTCAGGATCCTGCGGACCCTCCTCGAGGCTGCCTTGCGGTCGCCTCCCATCTTCAGGTTGTACAGGTTGTCGTTGAGCTCGTTCTCCAGCTCGAACACGTGGCTCGTGGGGGCAGCCATCTTGGTTATCGAGACTCTTCTCTGGAGATACTCGGAGAAGCTGTGACCGGACCGGCCTGCCGACGAACTCGTCAAACTCGTCGAACTCGTCGAACTTGTACTTGTCGTACTTCGACTTGACGGGGTACTCGATGTGTACTCCCTCTCTCTTTATCTTGCCGCGCAAATCCGGGCTAACAGAGCGAGGTGAAACTGGGCGAGAAACGCTTGTGGGCCTGCAACGCTTTAGCAGCGAATGGTTCCTCCGACCTGCAACCCTGGAGCCTTATATACTTGCCCCCGCGCTCTTCCCGTGGGGTTAGATGGTGGGGGAGGCAGGTGCAGCCCGGCCTGTGGGAACTCGGGGAATTCGGAGCTTCCCACGTCCACGGGGGCCGCGCCGACCATCTGCCGGTCTCCTCTCCGACGCACACCCTAACCTGACCCTAACCCATCCGAGCCGGGACACCCCCGCCGGTCCTGCGCCACCCTGCGCCGCCCCTGCATTATGCGCCGAGGGGGACGGGGGGACTCTCCGGTTTCCCGGGCTCTTTCCTGCTTTCCTCGGGATGGACCCGAGAGGGATCTTACAGGGGGATGATCCGACGAGTTCGGACCGGTCCGAACTCGCTCTAACCGGCTTCTTCGGGTCCTTAAAAAGGACCGGGGGCCCCTTACGTCTTCGCGTTAAATTTGTCCGCTCCTCTTCTTTTTTTCCCTCCGCTCGAAGGAAGGCGACCGCGTCCTGGAGGGGAGGCCCGAGGGTGCCCCTCGCGAGATCTCCACCTTGATATCTCGCGAGAGGTGTCACTCCTTCTCTTGGATCTTGAGATTTTTTTAATAACGTCTAAAATCGGTCCGGGGTGTTACAACCTGTACGACTGGTCGGAGTCTCGCCGCCTATCGAGGCGTGCACCTGAGCGCGCACCTGATGGCCTGCCGAGGGGGCTCCCGTCACTCAGGGGGAGCTTGAACCCCGGATGGCTTACCCTCCCCTGGGGCGCGCCCCCCTAGGTGATTTACCATCCCTGAAATGCGGTACCTGCTGTACGAGTCGTTCGGTAATTCCATCCGTCGGAGTTCCTACTTGGCTTCGGTGCTAATTAAATAGGGAAAAAGTCGCACCCCATTAAGGGGTGCTCCTTCCATGAATTTTCGGTTTTTATGGGAGACGGGGGGAGTGTGGCGGGATTTCAGGGGGCCCGTACACCTGAGCACGCAGACAGGGGGTGAACCTGCCAGGGGCCGTTAAATCCCGGGTAAACCAAAACCGAAACGGACGTGCCCTGTTCCCGGAGGATTTCGCATCCCTAGGGACGCTTCGCAGGTATTCCTCGGTATTTGTCTTCCCGCAGGTCCCAAGTCGCAGGTGAGTACCGGTACTCGTCGAGTGCGCGGCCCTGCAACCTGCGGCCTCCTCGAGGGCACCCCTACAGGGGCCCCGACGACATCGAGTGTCCTTGTAAGGCCGAAAATGCGTTTTTCTGAATTTTCGAAGGACTTTTTCGGAGCATCGAGGGGCACGAGTCGATCGGGGCCCGAAGAAGTCCCGAGCCCTCTCGTTAATCCCGGTCCCCTTCGTCTCTCGGTTCTTTCCCTTCCTTTGCACTCGCCATGAGCCGGGCTTTCATTAGCATATAAATAATATGCAGCGCAACAGAAGCCCAAAGCTAAGGGCCGCGCGCGAAAGAGGGAGACGCCGCGCTGGGGCCCGTAGGGCCCCGTGAGGCCCCGATGGAGAGAGACGCCGCTACCGCGCTCGCGCAAGGACCGAGAGAGACGGCCTGAGAAACGAGGGAAAAGAGCAAGCCGACATAAAGGACGTAAAACAGTAGTGGTGACCCCCGGGGCCTGCTCGCGCACCTCCAAACAAGAAGTCCCTTCCTCTGACGTCACCGGCAGGTGCAACCTGCGCGATATCTCGCCTTCTCTTTTTCCTCGTCCTTGCTCTTTGTCTACTCTCTTTCGCTCCCTACCCCTTGCCCTCTTTTGCCCTCTTTTGCCCCCCTCGCCCTCCTCGGGCCCCTCTCGCGCGTGTAATCGCTGATTTCGAGATCGAGATACCCGCCACCGGGGGATTCAGTTACGCTCTCGCTACGAACGAGCCCGTCCTCTAATCGGCCCTGGCGGGGATTTATCGGAGATTAGGTGATTTCCCCCCAAAAGGCCCCTCCTGGCTGACGACTCCCTGATGAGGTCCCCGATCTGATAGGGTCCTATCCGAGGAGATCCGCCGCGATATCGAGCGCTGATCAGTCCCCCTGCATATTACGCTCGCAAATTTGCGTCTCATTAAAAATCAAGTTTTTCCCTTTTTAGGCATTTTTTTTCCCCTCGGTTTTTTGGGACCGTCTCCGTTTTCCGGTGTTTCGCCGAGAAATCGGGCGAGGCGGGGCCCGGCTCGGGGGGCCCAGAAATTGAAGTCCTCGGCCCCCGAAATAGGATACCGACTACCGTGTATCATCTTCATCTTGATTCCTTCCCTTTTATCTTGTTTCTCACCTTACGGCGTTCGTAATAGTCTTCGGCAGGCGAGGCACGGGATCCGAGATTGGGATCTTCATAATTTGGGCCCCTCGGACCCAGCCCCCCCCCTCCCTCCCACCCCGAAGGCCGGACGCGAGGGGGTGAATTTATAGTTCGAAGGTTTCGGTTCTATTGTACCCTTTTTACGCTCATTAAACGCTCCTTCTCTTCTATTTCGATCACTCCCTTTTTATTTTTTAACCGAGGCCTGGGGCCTTACGTGGGGGAGGAAAGTGGCGGGCCCCTTCGGAGAGAGTACTGTTAATAAAATTGAACGCTGATTGGCGAAGAAGGGAGAATACGTGATTGCGAGGATCATGGTCGGGTGAAGGATGGGTCGCAGGATAATAATTGTGGAATCATCAATCCTCGTTGTCATCGACCCTCGATTGGGCCCGGGCCCAATCGGGTGAAAGCGATTGCGCCAATTAGTTTCCGATGATTTCTGGCGTCGCCGCGAGTGACGAGCGAGTCGCCAGGTGCCGCGATTCGTTTCGCCCCCCCTTTTTTATTTTGGGCCTTACTCCCCGATTTATCGCGTCCTTCTCACTCCTTTTTTTTTTTTTTTATACCGGTCGTTCTGGCTTTGGGGATTTTTCTCCCGCGACGTTTCCCTCCCCCCGTTGGAATGGACGAATCCTTTATGCGTCGGGTGGGTCCAGGCCGGACCCACGGGGCCTTTGTCCGGGCCCAGTCCGGAGATTATCGACACGGCACAAAAGGGGTCGGCCGCCATTGAACAGGCCCTTTCGGCCCTTTCTCTCGCTCGACCACCGAAAGGGGGATGCAATATTATTCAAAATCACGAAAATCTTCCCTGGAATTTCCCCAGTTTCGGGCCCTATTCAGGCCCGGAGATGCATATCTTATTCGGGCCCCGGTCAATGGGAGGGTTCTTTCCCTTCCTATACTGTATATTCACCGTATATTCACATACGCATCGGCTCTCCCCCGAGTCTACCCTCTGGGCCCTGCAGGTCGGGGCCTTACGGGTTGCGATGGGCCTGAACCGGTGAAGCTCAGGTGAAAAGGGTCAACCGGGCACAAAGGCCCTTTCTGGGGACGCAATCGAAAGGGGCGAGGTCCATCCGAGGGATGTTTCGATCCATCGAGCGGAATTCGGGCCCCGGACAATCGACACGAAAGTGGGACCACCTTCGCCTTGGCTATCAAGGGTTGCTTTTCAGGTTGCACCTTGATTTCCTCCTGTCGAATTGCACCCTCGAAACGCCACGGAACGCTTGAAAAATCCACAGCTGCGGAAGGCTTCGGGCTCAAAGGGCCCCGTATTTCTGGGCCAGGCAGAAAATTATCGTTTTTGAAAAATTTCCGCTTTGAATTTCCTTTTCCTTGGTACACGAGTGCTTCTGAATGTTATTTTAGTAGAGTAGACGGGGGAATTCTCTGGAGGGTGGTTATTAAAAAATCCCGACGATCGCGGTAAGGCCCAAAAGTAGACCACACTTGTCGCGGGTGAGGTTTCCTGAAAGGCCGAGGAGGTGCCGTTGCGGCTCGGGACTTAACCCTTTTACAGGTGCATTTTGGGTCCAACCCTTTCGGTATTGTCCGCTTTATGGGCCCCGGGAGCTCTACCCTTTCACAGGGGCGATACCGGTGTTGGGGCGAGGATTCTGGGTTAACGGATCAAAGGGTTAGGGACGTCTCTGTAGCCAGTTGCCCCGTTAGATCCTTTGGAGTCCTGGAATTTGGTAATCATCCCCCAATATAAATTCCCTATAAATTTCCCTCCCCAGGAAAACTCGATCCTCGTTTCTCGGTTTCCCCGTAATAATATTCACTCGAGTGAATCCGAGGAAAAGTTTCCGCTAACCTCTATTTATTTTCCAAGGATCCTTGGCTTCCTTTGAAAATGCAAAGCTACCTTCGAGGGCACAAAAATGGCTCTTCAGACTCGCTGCATTTTGGGCCCTAGACACGTTCGGACTTGTTTCCATTTACGTAACTCACGGGGCGTAATGCACCTTGTTCGCTTCGGTCCCAAACCGTCCGGGATAAAGGGATCGATCCTGCAGGGTCGTGGGGGTGTCTGTACCTGTGAGGAGGCCTCGATTCGGCACGAGGAGAAAAAAAGGATATGAAAAGGAAGAAAGATGGCCGACAGGACGAGTTCTAACTCGCACCGGGTATGCCGAGGCACGTTTCCATCTCCCGAGCGGAATTTTTCCGCGCGGAAATCGCGTTAAGGAGCTTCCGCTCCGGAAGAGACTTCCGCCCCGAGGTCCCTCCAATTTTATGCCAGACAAAAATCGGATCCTCTGAAGATGCCGGTGGAATGTTCTATCGAGAAATTCCAAGGACCTCTCCTATGATCAGAAGCTGACCTCGAGTCCAGTTCGGCTATATCGGGTCCTTAAATCTGGAGTCCTGACATCCCAACGTCAAACATCATCCAGAAGAATTTTCAGGACCCACGTGAACCTGAACCTTCGACTTTGGATTTTTCTCTCGAGTCCTGTCCTTGAAATCCATTAAATCCTGGATGTTCTCCTTCTGATGCGACGCCCACAACACTATTATCCGATCCTTCGATCAGGATCGATCTTGAAGAGAGTCCTTATTTGCTTGGTTTTAGGTCCGGAGACCAGAAGGGCCAATTCGAGGTCTTCATACGTCGATAATCTAAGTCCCTAAACCTCGAGTCAACACTCGATCTCGATATCCTGGGATCCCAATATCAAATATCAGGAGGACCGACGGCGTTCCTGGGCAAACCTCGTCGAGGACTCCTTTCGCGTCTCGAGCGCCTTTTTTCCGGCCTCGAGGATTCATCTTGCTCGGATGGACCGCTCGTCTCCTCCGGAGGGTCCTGGAAGGATCCGTTTCCTCGGGGAGGAAATTCCATAATGGACCTAAGCAAACAGTCGCCGGTCCTGTGGGGTCCTTTTTAACGGGGGTGCCTGCACCTATGTAAACACGGGAACGGTTTCTCCTTCTTTCAGTTTCGGGGATTTTACCCGGCCGGCCGATCGATTCTGGATTCATTCGTCCAGTATCCTTGCAGGAGGAAGAAAGGCCGCGGGGCCCGTTAAAAAAATCCTCCGGGGCCCTTTCATCCCCAGGACCCTCGGGTCAGGGGCCATTCTTAAAGGATTAGAGTTATAAATTATACATTTCCTTCCTCCCGATTCTTCTCGATTCCTCCTTTTTCCTCGGGACTCCAGGACATGGGGCACCCTCGGGATCCGCGATTCGGCCCGCGGATTAGCCGGACCGTGTCATCGCGGTATCCTGTCCGTTCCTTGGGCCCGAGGTCCTTTTCCAGGACCATCTCTTGTCCGCCACTTCCCTCTGCGGGAAAAAGTCGAGGGAGAATTATGGGGCGGTCTTTTCGAGATTTCATTTCATTTTTTTTTCCTTTTTTTCCTCAGCAACTTGGAGGGCATTTTTCGGGGCCCGACTCGAAGTAGGGAAAATCGGGCCCTGATTTTTCCATCCGAATTTGAAGATTTTGCGAAATGTATGGGGGGAATAGTGTAGGTAATTTTAGTCCTTAGGGATACACGCCTTCCTCTTTAGTAGTGTCCACGAAACGCCCGAGTCATCCCTCGGGATGGGCGCGCATTGATATCCGGGAAAGTGGCGGGTCCAGTCCTTCCGGGTCCTGGAGAGTCGCCAGGATCTTCAGGAGCGGCGGGGCCGACTTCCCGTTCGACAAAGGATATCTCCCGGTCCCGCAGGACACCGTCCACCGGTGGCTACACAAAGCCCGACAATAAAGCACCCTGGATGTCCGTCCGGGTGTCGCGATATATCGGGCCATTTTTAAGGTCCTTACTCGCCGGGAAGAGGAGACGACGACCCCCTTTCTTCCTTTCTCGGTTTTCGATCTCGTCCTCCGTGGGCGGGGCCCGAGCCCCAGAAAGGGCCCAAAAAAGGGCCCGAAGGTCCGGCAGCCAGGACACGGGATCGGGTCCTGTCCCGAGGATGGAAATCGAACACGTGCAAGCCCGACTGGGCCTGGTGGGGCCATCTCGGCCATCAACGAGTCAGATATGCCTCAGGGAGGCACCCCGCGGGGCCTTAGTCACGATCACGAGATCCTTCGATCCCATTCGCCGTCTATAATCCTCCGAAATCCTTGGATGGATCGTCGGAAATGCGGAAATGTTCAAGTTAAATCCGAGCGATGGCTCTTTTTCTTCGATTGTTCCTGATTTATGGCGGAAAAGGCCCCAGGAGGGCGAGGAAATTATCGCGGCCATTTTAAGAGGGTCTTTTAAACGGGGCCTCGATTAGGCCCCGATGAAAAATCCCGAATTTTCCGGTCTCTGACGATTTTCCAGAACCTGGGCGAAATTTAATCCTTAGGATGAATTCAGGCTCAAAATTCGCCGAAGCGATTGGGTCCTTCTTCCGGGAGATGAGATGCGGCCCTGCGACTCGGGGCCTCATTATCCATCTCGCCTATCTCCTATGCTTCCCCCCGGCTCGAAGAGCGGGCCCAAATCTCTTCCTAGAGACGTCCATTTCGGTTTTTGTATCCCTATCCCCGGGCCAACGGGCCCCGCGCCTTTTTTGGGCCTTTTTTGGCCTCTCGGGCCTCTCGGTCCCCCCGATAACCATTAGAACACGTGCATCCACTGGCGTAACAAGTGCCCCATCAACTTCACGCAGGACCCACGTCTTACGGGGTCCCTAGAAAGGAAGCGGAAAAAAAGGGGCCCGTTCCTAACCTCGCTCTATGATCCTTAGAATCCTTAGGTCTAATGATTTCGCCGGGGCTTCCTGAAAATTACCGGCATTTCTAGCGGGGACTCGGGCCCTGTGTCATTATAAGGCGATTTCGTGGCGTCCGTCGAATTTTGGGCCTCATTTACGGACCCGTCCACCATTGGTCGAGAAATTTCGATTCCCTCCCTTAATTCTCGCAGCGGATTTTTCCACTTTTCTAGTACTTTGCCAAATGTCAAGCATGGGAACGGGTACCACGAATTTTGGGGCCCGATTTGAGGAGGCGCGACGAAAATGACATGGAAACTACTCGAGCGGGCCCAAAATTCGACGTGGTCCTTTCCTGGGGAGAGACTCTTGGCACGATTTCACGATTTTGGGAGTTTCCACTGCCGTGAGGTAATCTCGGAGTGTGGACTCGGTGGGGGCCTGCTTTTCGAAAATCGGGCCCAAAAGCCGCTTGTTAGAGATAATGCGCAATTCCACAAAGAGTCGGGGGTGGATCGGGGCGTCCGGGGGTGGAAGATCAGGAGTACGAGAGAATCGGTCGTCACGGAATATTAAGGGCGGCTCCGAGGTGCAAAGCGACTCGACAATGGGGCCTCACCGCCTCTGAACTTCTGGGCCCAAAGTCTTTCTCTCCTCCCTGAATATACATCTCGTAAAAGAAGCGCCGACTCGGCCTCGGCAAAGGAGACGCGGAAAAGAGGACAAGTAGAGGGATCGCCGGTTTTGCGGGGGATTTCTCTGGTGTCAATGGGGTGCGGCCGCGCCCTAGGGCCCAGATGCGGCCTTAACGCGGCGGAACGGGTGGTCCCAAAAGCGGCGAGAAAAAGGAGAGCTCCCGGAAAATTCGCCGTGACGCGATTCCAAGTCGCTTTCGGGGGATCGGGGATCTATATGTAAGAATCCCCGATGTCCCGGGGATTTCTCGAATATTATACGCCGCGAACACCTTGAGAGGGTGCACAATGGCGGCCGAGGGGGGGTGCCGAACGGCCACACAGAAAACCGCCACCGTGGAGAATCCGCGAGGCTTTCTCTAGGAAATTCGCGTGGAGACCTCGCGTGGAAATCGGTTTCGATCTGGAACCGAGTCCCCGCGAAATTTTCTACTTCTTTCCGGACCTAACCTCACTGTTCGGTACTCCGGGACGAGTGCCGGCCTCGCCGCCGTGGAAATTGGCCCGGAAAATTGAACCTCTCCTAAAGTACTTCTGGGCTTTTTTCGGATCGATCTCGAACGAGGTGGCTCGAATTTGGGGAGAGAACCGACCTCGGCCAAACTGAGTGAAACGCCATCTTGGTATCTAATAAAGACGCCGTGATGGATCGCTCTGGTGGAATTTGTTTCTTTGTTTTTTTTTTTCTTCCCTGCTCCACGCGTCTCCCGACGTGGCGGATCACGTGGAAGTCCCTTCCGGGTGTTTTTTCAACTCCCCCTTTTATTTTTTTCTCTCTTTCTTATCGGGATCTCAGGAGTCATCGCTCCACCGGAAGATAACTAGAATTACGCTAGCGGCTCGAAGTCCTCGAAGAAAGGGGCGATCGAGGCCAAGTGGCCGTCCTAACCTGAAAGCCGATTACGGGCGGATACTTTTTACGGCTAACTCGCGCAAATAGTCGAGGATGATCGATCGACCGGATTTTCTGCAGCATCACTTCCCGCGATGAGACGAGCACCTCGAGTAAACTTGCGCCTAATGGGAGAAAAAGAGAGAATCGTCGTCCTCCTCCCCACACGCAGGCAGGACGATTCGCAGACTCGGGAAAAGGACCTCCGAGGTCCTGAATCCCGTCTCCGATCCTAATTGCTCGCTGTTTCCTTTATATCTCCCCTCTGCCATTTTCCGCACACCTTTTCGATATCCCCCTCAGAAACTTTGAAAAAAAGAATCAAAGCCATTTTCATTTATTTCCAGGGGTTCCACCATCAAGGATCATCGCGTCGTCCAGGAGCTCCATCCAACATCGTCCCTATCCAACCGAGGGAATTCTGTAAGTCTTGTTCTTTATCGAAGAAGTCCATTCTATTCGTATGGACGTATGACATGCGTACAATTTTCGTAGTCCAAGGCGAGGGTTTCACCAGGGGCGAAGATTGGCTCGGATCGTCCTTAAAAATTCTTTACTCCCAGGTCGATCTGTCCATTGTCGATTCTCGGCGATATTGTTTTCTTTTTTATTCCCTTTTTTTTCCTTCCTCTCCCTGCGGTACCCCTCGGCTATTCTCACCCGGAAGGCCGCGTCGTCTATTTCGCGTCGCCTCGTTAAATCTCACCATCGATGCGTGAAACGCGCCTTTTCCAAAATATTTTTCCCGGGGGATTCTCGCTAAGTCCATCGGTCCACAAGACCGGCTCGCTGCCTAATCGGGATACAGGATCGGGATTCGCAAAAGGAGCCACTGCGAGGTTTGGGACTGTTTAAGGATCGCCTCCTAAGAGGCTCGAACGCGTCTCACGCCTCGCTGAATTTCCCTGCGTTTTGTGTGCTTTTCTTTTCCCTGCTCCCTTTATAGAGAAAGCGGTCCATTGGCTGCTCGATCGGTGACCCGAAATCGTGCAAGAGCTCCGGATTAGAAGCTCTTACGACCCTCAATGGGCCTTAGGGCCCATTTAGAGCACCTTCCGCCCTCTTGCGTATGGCGACTACCGAAGACCGATCGCGCGCCATCCAGGTTTTCATTTTTTTTTTATCTCCCTATATAAAAGTTTTCTCTACACATTTTCCTTTCTACCGGAGAGAACCCTACCGCCCGAAGAAAGGATCTCCCAAGAAATGTCGAAGTCTCGGCAGATTTCTACCTAACCGTTGCCTAAATTGAGTAATGTATTTTTTTTCCTCCCTCTTTCTAATTGCGATTTTTTCCTCGCTCGCTATTTGCAATTTTTTTTTTTGTTAGTTAATGGGGGAAATTTTTTTTGGCACTGATCATCGAATGGGGGGTTCGTCATTCTCTTCAGGATTCCGCGCGATTCTTCCTTTATTTCCTTTTTTCTCTTACGATCTTTCAAGATCCGCCCTTTGGGATGCGAGGGGAGCGCACCTGCGCACTTCCCGTTCGGCCAAGTTAGCTCCGATTCCATTCCCGAAGGATAGACTATCTGGGATCCTCTTTTCATGGCCAGGGGCACATCTCCGCCCACAAACCCTACGCGGACCCATAGGGCCCCATAGAAACGGCGAAACGGCCCCAATTTACGGGCTCCTTTTGATTCCGAGTCCGGCACCGCTGGTGTAGGAAATGGTTTCGCGCTAATTTTCGAGTTTTCGACGGATCCCAACCGGAAGTGGGGTCCTCCGCTTTGAGAAGTGCCGACTCGACCTAACGGAACCGCCGGAGGGTTTCTTTATTAAGGAAATCACCTCGGGAGTTGTCCGATTGTCCTGGAA
Organism: Orussus abietinus; assembly: GCF_000612105.2. Lineage (NCBI taxonomy): Eukaryota > Metazoa > Arthropoda > Insecta > Hymenoptera > Orussidae > Orussus > Orussus abietinus. Next base: position 2,398,950 of record NW_019396004.1, read on the forward strand.
AACCGAGGATTCTAGTATTTATCACAAACTAGTAAAATGAGCAGACGTATATCGGCCGATCGATTTCGGAATTTTTTTTTCTAAGGATATCTGGTTTTAGGGTGCACTTTTTCCGAACGCCCCAGGAGCGAAATCCTGGAGGATTCGTTCCGGTGAATTTCGCAAGGGAAATGCGCACCTAACGAAAATTGAGGGGGCCGCAGGTCCTTTGAGCTCGACCAGGCCGCGTAATTCCCGGTCACCTGCGAGGTCCTTCGAAGGATCTCGTTAGGTCTCGCCAGGATGGTGTCACTTTCGGCACCTTCCTGCAGGACCTCGTAATTTCCCGGCGGGCCGTAAGTGGCGGTGCCCTTTGAAAATCGGCCGGTGTCACGCCGAGGCGCAAAACAGGCCCCTCTGCATTATCCTGGGCGCAGGATCATCAGGCGTTAAGGCTCTTGGACGCTCTTAAAATAATCCAGCCGGCAGGGAAACCTCCTCCTGGTTGGTGTCAGGGCTCTTGGAGCCACTCGGGCAGTCTTGGGCTGCGCAAAGAGGCCCAAATCTCAAGGACCAGGGCCCAAGTGCCAAGGACCTCGTCATGCCTCGATAAATCACGTGAATGAGCGACGCGTCCGCCCGAGCGATAGGAGGACCCAATTATTCGGGTAGTAAGTCGTCGGGACGCTCCTAGACGCCCATCGCTTCCGGCAGAGAGGACCTCAAGGGAAGGGAAAGCCGCTTTTGAGAGGTTTAGGTCTTGCAAGGACCTCTTTTTAGCTCTCTTTAGGTTTTCATAGCTCTTTCTAGCCCTCCCAGCGGTACGCCAACTCGATCTGGCCTTCCAATCAGGAACGGTGAACCTGGTGATCCGTTTTCCTGGTGGTCCATGTCCAGCGCCAACATATGAAGATCCCTTCGATATGTCTTGACTTCTATTTCAAGGATAAAGGTACTCGGCAGAGTTTCGGGACAAATACATGACGCCTACTTTGCAATCTCTCGCCATAGGGGAAAAAAGGACCACCAGGGTCAGCATCCTTCTGGAGACCGGTTAAGTTGAAACTTCTCGACCAATTGGACGAAGCTTGTCCTGCAAGAGACGTACAATGCCCCGGCCACCAACCACGGGGACATCTGTCTATCCTGGGTGGCATTTCAATCCCCAGGTCGAACACGTTCAACAAACAACGCGTAACAAGTCCGTGCACCGATAGCCCTAGGTTCCCGTAGAGAAACACCATGGGGCACCCTGTGATGTGCAAACTCGGAAGCGGAAGACAATAGATTCCCCTGGGTGCAGTCCTGGGGTGAATCTCCGGTTTGGCGAACGGCCCTGGACAATGGGCACGGAATTTGGGTCCAGGAGGGATCCCATCTAGGAAGTCGTCTCCATGCTCCAGGACAATGGGGAATGCTGTTAAATATTTCTGTCACGGGCGACGTCTTTGTAATGCCACGAGGGACCTGACAAATCATGGCGGGTCTCCAATGATGAGCAGATCCTGCTGGTAAAGACGGTGACGAATCTTGGTTATCGGTATCAGCGATGTTTCCTGGATCCTGCTACTATGGGTACTAGAAAATCTAAATAAAAATCTCCAGGATGATGTGCAGTGCACGATACCCATGAAACGATTTTGTACGCCATCCAACAATTTTCCACAGGATAGAATAACGAATCCTGACAATGTTCCCTGGCCTCCACTGTCATAAACACTGTAATGGGTCCTCTATACAATGTTCCAAGAACATCTGTATGTGCAGGATGACACGATCCATCCAGATTGGTCCTCGCACGATGCCCTTGAAACATTTTTGTCGTTATCCAACAATTTTCCACAGGATAGAATAACGAATCCTGACAATGTTCCCTTACCTCCACCGTCATAAACACTACAAAAGCTCCTCTGTAAAACGTTCTAAGAACATCTGTATGTGCAAGATGACACGATCCATCCAGATTGGTGCTTGTACGTCGGCGAAGAATCGTTTTCGCACGCCAGCCAACAATGCTCCTACAAAATGGTGCACCGATCCCCGCAGAGCGTGGTCCAGCGACTCATCCCGGAGGCTTCCTCCGTGTCCCAGGACAATGGCGACTGTTGTTAAATATTTTTGTCACGGGCGACGTCTTCCTAAGGCCCCCGGGGACCTCCCCAGCCATTCCAGGGTCCCCAGGACGTCTTTGGAGCCGTGACTGCGCGCGCACCTCTGGGCAAGGAGTTCTTTGTTGCCGAAGGACGCCCAGTCGCGGATTCAAGGAAGAGTCAGTCCGGAACTCCTTTCCGATTTTCCAGGGCGAATCAGAGATCTGCCAGGCCCCATTGTGCGTCCTCGGCGGTTTCGGGCCCCATTTTCCTGCGTTTTCCGTCCACGTCCTGCGGGGGCGACGGTTTGTACCGCGAACCTGCGGGGGGCCTCCACGTGTATGGGGGACTCGTTTAGGGCCCCATTTGTGAGCAGGGTGACAGCAAACGGACCACGTTTGCGCCATCCTCTCGATAATCGATGACTCCATTCGGGCCCGGGCCTTCTGGGGCGATTCGTGCCCGCGACAATGGGCCTTAAGTCCCGGGCTTGGCTCCTCGGGGAGGAGTCGGCTTTCCGGGGTCCTTTTTATGCCAGAGTCTCATCCTGGGCCCTGCGGAGTGACCTTTCCGTGCTCAAGGAACCGGAACAGCCGGAGGTGTCGCGCTTTCCGGGAAATGGAATCGCGAGGTATAGGGCCCAGAAATACCGGTCCGTGGTTGGGCCCGAATTGCTCGGTTTCCGGCCACCAGGATGGACGTTTCGTCACTCCGCGGTCTTACGGTCTTACTGCAAATTGGGCCTTACGGTTGCCCATCTCGGGCCCCAAGTGGACCACATCTGGAGTACTTGGAACCGGCGCGAATCCGCGGAAGGGCCCGAAAACGCCTCACCCTTGTCCGAAACCGAGGTCGGTGGCAGCGGTTCATTAACTTCTTGAATCTGGGACGAGAGAGCTAATTTTGTACTTTGGGGGAGAGGCCATGGTCGTTTGCGCCATTTTTACGCCACGCAACCATGGTCGCAAATAATTTCCTACTTTAAGTGGATCCAACCACCTTGTTAATTGTGATGAGCAAAATGGGTCTTGGTCTTGGTCTTGTGGAAAGGGCCTCACCATATATATTTATTTATTTAATTTTAGACCGGGTTTGCTCATCGTTACTCGCCAAGTCTCTGTCAGATCTGAGTCGGATGGCACATAAACCGCCCTTCAAATTTTCCCCATTCTGAAGCATTTGATGAAAAGAGCCGACCATCTGATTCCCGGATGAGAGGAGAGATTTGCGGAGAGCAAACATCAGGCCCAAACATCACGGGCATAAATTTCGCGCGGAATTGCAGGTTGTCGAGCCGCTCGTCCCGGACGCGCGGGCCCTGTAGATGGGCAAGTGGGTGTCCTTTGTGGTAACCCGAGAGGGGCCCAAGTGGGCCACATCTGTTGTCTCCGAATCCAAGAAAGGGGGAAAAAAGCGCGAATCGGGCTCTCCGCGTAGCAACCGATGACGATTGCCCCGAATTTGGGTCAGGACGCCGAGGCGCGTACTTTCGGTGGGCCCGACGTCGGTTGAAACGGTCTTGGAATTGCACTTTGGGCCCGAGCGGCGAGAATTACCGCCGCGGAGCTCGTCTCTGGACCCGGCCGGCCGAGGAGATCGTTGCGTTCGATTGCAGGGTGCCATAAAGCCATAAACTTTCCCCAGGGCCCACAAGATGGACGGCCCCGACGATGGGCCTCAGCAGAGGCGACGGGATCGCGAACCCGCGGCGCGATTAAGGCCCCAGAGGTGAAATCACGAGGGCTTAACACTTGGCGCAACGCTCCCGGAATCTCGGAGCAGGGCCCGCGGGAACAGGTGGGGCCCGACCTGGAAGCCGGCCTCGTGAGGCCCAAAGTAGGCCGCGATAATTATCGGCGATCTTAATGCACGGGAGGCATGAAACCCCTCGGGTGATTCCAGCCATTTAGGGAACATGCGTGAAAATCGGAGGAAACGGCTGCATTTGGGTCTTACGGGCCCAACGGCGCGTGAAGGTGGATTCGAGAGGCGAGGGAAAGGGTTAATCGTTTTCCCAGGGACTCGGAGCGTCCCGAAAGAAGTCAAACCCTAGGCGGGTGGGGGAGGATAAAATTGGGCCTTAATTCGAGAACGCCCGAGACGTGCCCATGAATGGGCCCAAACGAACCTCCTCTCTCCGAGGCGTTGGCCAAGCGCGAACAATGCGCGGCTCGCGGGTCTCGACAGGGGCCCAACTCGCGCCCAGTTTGCAGGGCCCGTCGGGCCCTTCGGTCTCCTTTGGGTAAACCATAACAAGCCCATGGCCGGCCCACAATGGGGGCCCACGAGTCTCTGTTGAGCCAGCACGGGCTCAATGGATTTTCCGCGGGTATGGGCAAACATAAGGAAACACGGGGCCATCCTAGGGCCCCGTCTCGGGGACTTTCTCGCGTGCGCGCGGCGGCCATTGTCGGGCCCCCGGGCTTTTATGCCCGAACGCCCTCGGGGCCCGTCTCCCCGTCGCGTTTTTCCTCCTTTGTCGCCCAGGCGGGAGATTCTCGGCTGACAACTATTTCGCTCGCGAACACGTGTTACGGGGCCCTAGGGCCCTTCGATCGACCTGGCCCAAATCCATTTAAGCGTTTCACTTCGGCGCCACGCTGAGATACGGGCCAGCTGATATAAGTCCTCGCGGGGCCCGTTGTCGGTCCTGCAGGGGCGGGTCTCGAAACGATGATTCCTTGCACCCTCGGCGTAAGGCCCCCCGATAAATCGAGGAAACGCGGGGCCCATTGAGGGCCCCTTAAGGGACTCACGATTTACGATTTTCCGCCCCCGAATTCCTCCGCTCGTCGGAACTTTTTTCACATATCTTCGTAAATATTCCTTATCACGGTAAATCAACTCTCGATATCGTGAATTGTCAAGCGATATGACACGTTCTGCATTTCAAAGGGGGAAAAAGTGGAAGGAAGAACTGCCAATGCGAATCGGACCACCCAGTCCAAGGAACGCGCAAAACCGGACGCCGGGATTACGGATTCCTGGGCCTGAGGCCCATTCGCGGGGGAGGCTGGGGGACTTCCGGCCCATCGAGCGGGCCCAAAGATCGAGACCTCGAGATTAGCCCGGCAGATTACGGTAACTCGAGTGGCACCTCGAGGTGCGCTCTACTTTATCGGCCGCGAGTCGGCCGGCAAAGTGGCGCTCTTCCTTTTATTTCCGCACTTCGGCGCTTCCTTCGCCGGTGCCCCCCCTTCACCGGCAGGTGCGTCGTTTCCGAAGAAATCCCGATCTTCTGGTGGAATCCCTTCCTGGGCTCGCATCGGACGTGCATTGGACGTCTCTCGGATGCATCGCCGAGGTGGGGGTCGCAGAAGAGAGCGAGGCGAATTGCCTGGAGAAATTTGCATTCCGAGTCGCCACCTGGGCCCGATAGACTGATTTCTTGTATTTCGAAAAAAAGAAAAAAAAAGCGAGGGGGACTGGCCCGCGGTTTTCTTGCGGGCCCAGACTTCTCCCCCTCGCCTCTCAAGAGGCGAAAAAAGGACACGTGCCATTTTTATCTCTTCCACTCTACTTTCTTCGTTTATTTAATTTATTCGTTCACTTCATTTCTGCCGTCTCGACGACGAGCGGACACTCCTCCTGGCGCTTGCGCGTACGTTTCTTTTTAGTTTTTCCTTTCGATTCGTTCCGAGAGATCCTCCTTGCGATAATTAGCCGAGCGTTGTTATCGATATCGGGGGGAAAAAAAAATAAACTGGGAATTGGCGGACTTCCCTCGGCGGATCCCTTTTTTGTTACCAAGATGCCGCCACCCCTTCGGACGGCTTCTCGGGTTCTTGAGTATGCCGAGATTGTAAAATATCCGGATAACGAGACACCCTATCGAGGTGCCGATGCAGCTGCACCCTGGGGAGGTTTCGGCGAAAAGGGCGCGATTTTTAACGGGATTCCCCGGCCCTCTAGGTCTTCCCGATGCCTCGACTCCGTCGGCCATCTTTCTCAATGCAGATGCAACTGCTCGAGTGCATCATCGAGGGCGACATTCGATTCCCGGCGAGTATCTCGATTAAATCGTCCCGGCTCTTGAAATCCGAGCGCCGGTTTCAGGGAAGGGCAAAATCGTCCGGAATATCCGATTTCTGGGGAGGGAGGAGAAAATCAAATCGGGCGAAACCCTTTCGCTCCCTCTTCGTGGCGTCTCTTTTCGACGCCCTACTTGCCCCCTCTCGCTGTCTTCGTCTTCCTGGGACCTTTAAACCGCGACCCCTCCTACTCGAATTGCAATAGACGGCTAAATATCGCGTTACCAACCCTCAGATTATTAATTAGGCGAAACCCCTCTGGATCGAGCGTGAAATTCAAACTGTCGAGTCCCAATTCGGGGGGGCCCAAAGTCCCCTCCTGGAAAATGGGACTCGGGGGCCTTCCTTTTTTTCTCCTTCCGTTTCTTATTCGACTCCGGCGAGGACGGATTGAGCGATTTGGAAAAGGGGAACGAGGAGAAACGTCGAAAAAACAAGATGGAGGGCGAGCCGGAATCGGGCCTATCAGGTTTAATCGCGAGGCGTCCTGGGCCCCTCGCAATTATCTCGTGAAGGCTCCGAGGTCTTTGGGCCCGTTTTTTCGCCTTTTTTTATTCCCTCGGACTTTTTTTTTTCCCTCCGTCTGTTTATCGTCGCCACTTCTAAGGGGTAACGTGTGCCCCTGCACGTGGTCAGCTCCTCCGCCTTTTTTTCTGGGGACTTTTTCTAGGGACCTTTCCCTCTATTAGTAGCGCGGGGACTTCGGGCCCTCTCGATACGTCATGACACCGCTCTCTCGACTTTTTTAGCCGAACTTTTTCTCCGGGAAAAAGCGGGACCTCTTGCTCTTCCCTTCTCGACGGTGGTTGCTGAGAGGAGGGGACTTAGGGCCCCTTCGGGGGGACTATTCGTCGTCGAGCTTGAAAACCGCTCCTGGAGAGGTCTAGACCATTAAGGGGCCCATTTTCTCGGGAAAAATCTTCTAATTGACCCAGGACCCGACTCTTGCGTACTAATGGTCGCGAAGACAAATCGGGATTTTGCCAGATGAGGAGACCTCGGCTCTAGGATGACGTCTGCCTCCTATTAGGGAATCGACACGCATCCCGGAAACGCGTACTCGAGCGCCGACACGATTAGTCAATCGGAGACCCCTGCTTGCGACTCCCCTGCTCCGGATTAGCGGGCCCTGCACGTGCACCGACCCTGGGGGACAAATTCCTCTCCGAGCAGGGAGAAAGCCGAGATGACGGACGTATTTCCACGACAAGACCCCAGCTACGTGGGTGTAATCCGAGCTGCACGTGGTCGAAAGTCGACCCGACCTCTCGCCCGTCTTCTGGGTCGCGGGGTGCGACGCTTTTGGAAGAGGTGCCGCGAACACTTGTGTGCAGAAGGACCCTCGTCCTGGCAAGAGCCGATCGGGAGATCTAGGGTCTTCCTCGACGCGCAACGTGCACCTAGCGAGCCTAGAAACGCCGTGACTTATCTCATTCCCAAAGATAATCGTCAAAGCACCATCGAGGATCGCTTTGGAGGACCCTGGAAGAGCCTCTTCTGGGCACCAACACCTCCCCTAGATTGGATGCTGGATGATGCCCGTCGTCACTTTGGAGCTCATCTGAAAAGTCCAAAGACACATCTTCGACTCATCTTGCAGCTTGGATCCAGATTAACGGAGGTCGCGCGCAAATTTGAAGAATATCGATCAGCATCCCTGGACCAAGGACCAGGAGATGAGATTCCGAGGTTCTATAAAAAAAAATGGAGGCACTTCAAAATCTAGAGCTGGACTCAGGGTGTACCGAGGGGATTGCGAGGCACTCGCTTTGTGGATAACCTAAAAATTGAGGCACTCACTTTGTGAGGAAAGTGAGGCACTCCAGGGTGCGAGGTTGGTCGTTCCTTGGAATTCGAGGAGCCACAAAGCACTCCACCGGAAAGGAAGCGTCTCGCATCTCGCGGCGGGATCCTGGGTCCTCCAGGGTGCTCCAGGGTCCTCCAGGAGGCCCTCGAGGAGAGCCGATACAAATATTTCTATCATTGGAGCCGGCCACAATGGAGGGTCGCCGACAATGCAGCGTTGTTTCCGCAATGGCGTCGGGCTCTGGAGAACCGGGACTCCGGGATACCTAGGGGCCCCATAGGGCCCGTTCGGGCCCGTCGCCTATGGCCCATTATCCACTTAGCTTGGGTCTTTCTCGGGACCTCACCGCGGACACGACCCCGACCTCTCCCGCCATTTTCTCCCGCTATTCCTCCCCTCGGGGAGGTTTCCTTTAGTTGGATTTACGATTCTTCGTGCACGTGGTCACAAAGGATTGCCGGCTCGAAGCCGACCATGGCGATGGTCCGCCTTGGCCTCTTTTGTCCAGGCCTTTAGTTGCCTCGGTCTGCCTCGCTTCTTCGGGAAAAAGCGGCGGATCCGTCCCGGAAAAGCGTATCCCGACGCCGGCCAATTGCCGGGAAACGCGGCGGGAATCGATACGTAAATGGAGAAGTATCTCGAGGGCGAGGCCGGACTTTCGAGCCGAGTGGTTTTCACAGCCTCCGAGTTAGAGGTGATTCATCCCCGACTCTAGGGGACTCCCCCAGGAAATCACAAGGTGAGGCCATCTCTTTTGTCGGATATCACCCCATAGACATTTCCCTGGCTCGATAGGAATGTAGTTTCGCGAGGGAAGGGCCCAGGGTGGAGGTCCAGCGAATCGTTATCTATGAACCCAGTTAATTGATTGTTGCATACGTCGATTTCCAGACTTTTTTTTACAGTTTCTACCCTGTAATTGTTGGGGGAATTCGGGGACCCTTGGTGGAACTTCAGGGGGAACCACGTCCAATTTACGGGAATTCCGTCGTCTTGGGCACCTAGGTGACATCGCACCTTGGTATATCCTCCACCTGGCGTGTCAAGAAGTTTGACGCCGGGGATTGACTTAAATATGTCCATTATCGCGACCAATAAGCCATCGGCCAGCTGCCGTGGATCCTTTTTATTTCGGCAAACATTTTCGTGAGACGAAGAATGAGCTCGGCTCGACAGAGATCGCCCTCGAATGCCAGGATCGCGAGAGGACCATTCGAGGTGATTCCTGGGCCCAGAGGTCCCATTCATCGGGTGATCCGAGCCGTGGAAGTCGTCCTTAAGGCTAAATGGCGTCAAATAATACAATAATTGTCCCTTTCACGAGTCGAAAAGGTAGATTTTTAAGAAATTTGTCTCCCCGTAATGCCGCCCCTAGGGTCAGGCCCTCGGGGAAGTCAGCGGCGTAGGGCCCACCAGCCCCGGACCCAGCATCCCTAACCTCAGTTTGAACCTACGAATCCCCAAATTGCCCTCGAATTATCCCCAATTTAATTACGGATCTCTCGACTCCCTGACTCTGGGACGGATTTGGGCCTTGGGAGGGCCTCATTTTTAGGAAATTCGAGATTTTGTATTTTTATCTCCACTCTTGAGGGAGGGAGAGAGAGCTGCCGCCAATGACGGGGCGAGGCAACAATGCCGGGCCGCTCTATTGTGGGGAATAAGTCGAAATAACTCGAAAATCACTCCATAATGCCGGGGCCTGTCACAAAAGGGAAGGCCCCTTTTCGGGTAGCCGAGGGATCGAGAGTGTTTAGAGGGACGTAAAATGTATTAATTCAGTCGATCGGGAGATGAAGTCGAGGAGAAAAGTGTTCTCTGGTAGGGGCAGGGAGGAGCGGCGAGTTCTCGTTGACTTCGACGTTAAAACGCATTTTTGCTCCCCACACCTGCCGTTATTCTAACGACACTGAAATCACTCGACATCCCGAAAGAATCATTCATACGAACTTTCAGAATCCCCATGATTTCAGTTCCACGAGATGCGAGCCTAAAAAATCATTTTGGGCCTTGTCCTAAATTTCGATTTCTGGAGAAGACCTCAGAAAATTGTTCTAGCGGAGGATCTCGACGTTTCCAAATTTTCCTGGGGGAGTGTTTGGGAGATTTCGAGCATCCACGAGATATGGGCCTAAAAAATCATTTTGGGCCTTGTCCTAAATTTCGATTTCTAGAAAGGCCCCAGCGGGTCGTTCGCGGGGAGGAACTCGACGTTTCCGAATTTTCCTGGGGGAGTGTTCGGGAGATTTCCAGCATCCATGAGACACGAGCCTAAAAAATCATTTTGGGCCTTGTCCTAAATTTCTATTTCCAGAAAGGCCCCAGCAGGTCGTTCGCGGGGAGGATCTCGACGTTTCCGAATTTTCCTGGGGGAGTGTTTGGGAGATTTCGATCGAGGTCTTGACGCTCAAATGGGGACCATCTTTAAGGCCCATTTCGGAGTCGGATCGAAGACGGTCGTTCGCGCGGCGGGCGCCAAATATTTGACAATATTTTCGAGGGCCCCGAAAACGAAACTCGACACTCGGCCACTTTGTGTGAGACGGGCCCCGCATAGTGGCGGGCCCACGCAAGAGGAGAGGACTCCTTTGTGCCCCGTCTAGGGGCCTTAGGCCCTATAAGGCGCTTTTCTATGGGCCCGCCACGGCCGGGTGTCGCGTTGCACGGCCCTCGGGGAAACTCGCGGCATTCGGTTGCATTAGCTCGGATATACCCGGAGATCCTGCGGATAATCTAAATGGAAAAGTCCATTGAATTTGTGGGCCGCGTGTAAGGAAAGATCCCGGATAGTTGGCCGCTTGCTATAACGACCTGTAATGTCGGTAATCCGATCCGAGGAGGTCCTCGGATTTACACCGGCACTCCACCACCGTGTTGCTTTTCGTTACCGTCACTTACAAGCTCTCTCCTCCTGTTTTACCTCATTATTAGGTTGAGGGATAAGTCTCTCGGCCGTTTTAATTAACATTAAGGGGATGTGAAAGTGGCATCCGAAAGCTGAATTGTTCATAAAACTTTTCATAGAACTGGGTGTCTCAAATCGTTTCATACTTTAAACCGTGAACATGGAGACCCTAAGATAGGTCCTGAAACTCGGAAAATTTCATTTTTTATAAATTATTTTTAAAATCTGTATAAATAAGAATATTATATTATATACCAATGCACTTCGTTTATTACGCTTCTGTGATACCATAAGAGAGTAATACT